>NC_069508.1:83783827-84051327 GCF_027579735.1 Bombina bombina
TCCCGTAGAAGAGTATCTAACAGAATTTAAGTTGTAAGCAAAGGACTCCGAATGGAGTGATGTATCCCTTCGGAATCAGTATAGATTGGGTTTAAATGATTCTGTTAAGGATGAATTAGCACATACTGATTTACCCAGGACACTAGAAGGGTTAATAGATCTCTCAATACAATTGGATAGACGCTTAAGAGAAAGACGTGCAGAAAAGACATACTATGATAGTCCACAGAAATACTTCCCTCCAACCAATAAATTTTCAACCCAAAAGGACACACCAGTTCCCATGGATCTAGGTATCATGAAGGGACCCCTACAGCCTGAAGAAAGGCTTAGAAGAAAAAGGGCTAACCTCTGTATGTACTGTGCTTCCCCAGTACACACTGTAAAAGAATGTCCCATTCTTCAACGACAGAAGAACAGTAAGTTCCTTTATCATAAGAATAATTGTTTCACTACTAAAGTTTTAAATTCAGCTTACTGTACCTTACCTCTGTCATTGCAGTGGGATCTACAAACAATTCGTACTGAGGCTATCGTGGATTCAGGAGCCTACTCTAATCTTTTGGATTTTGATTTAGCATTGAAGAATAAAATACCTTTGTGTGCAAAAGCAAAACCTGTGTCTATAAGAGTTATTGATGGGTCATATGTAAATACCGGACCAATCACACATCATACCATTCCTTTAAAAACACTTACTGAAACAGGACACACAGAATATATCACCTTTGACATCATACCCTCTCTCCTTTATTCCCTGTAGTATTAGGTCTCTCTTGGCTACAACTACATAAACCAAACATTAACTGGGGAACTTTACAGATAAATTTTGATTCATCATATTGTCATAAAACTTGTTTCCCCCACCAGCATATATTACAGGTTTCTAAATTTCATCTACCAGAACATTATGAGGATTTCTCTGATGTTTTTAGTAAAAAAGAGGCAGAAAGTTTACCACCTCACCGAATCTATGACTGCCCTATTGAATTACTTCCAGGGGCCACCATACCTTATGGGCACATTTACCCATTATCCGAACCAGAACTGCAACATCTTAAAACATATCTGGAGGAGAACCTGAAGAAAGGATTCATCAGGCCATCCACTTCTCCTGCTGGTGCCGGTATTTTTTTTTGTCAGGAACAAAGATCTTTCCCTGAGGCCAATTATCGATTACCGGGAACTTAATAAACGCACGGTTAAGAACCGTTATCCTCTCCCGCTAATACCTGAACTGGTGGAAAGGCTCTGTAATGCAAAAATTTATTCAAAGTTGGATTTGAGAGGAGCATATAATTTGGTAAGGATTCGTGAGGGAGATGAATGGCTCACTGCCTTCAGAACACGCTAGGGATTGTATGAGTACCCGGTGATGCCATTTGGGCTCTGCAATGCCCCAGCCACGTTCCAACACTTCATTAATGACATCTTCAGGAATTTGTTGGACGTGTGCATGGTCGTGTATCTAGACAACATTCTTATTTACTCAGACAATGAAGAAGATCACATAAAACATGTTCGCTGGGTTCTAGGACGGTTAAGGACACACCAATTATATGCAAAGCCCGAGAAATGCCTCTTCCATGTAAACCAGATATCTTTTCTTGGGTATCATGTATCTTCTGCTGGTCTGAAGATGGATGACGGTAAGGTAGAGGCAATACAAACTTGGCCCGTACCAACTAACACTAAGGAAGTTCAACGTTTTTTGGGGTTTGCCAACTTCTACCGGAAATAAAGGATTCTCCACCATAGTAAAACCCCTTACTATACTCACTGGTTCTCGCACACCTTTCAAATGGAATTCCCAGGCAGAAGATGCTTTTAATACATTAAAAAAATCTTTTACCAACGCACCAATTTTACAATTCCCAAATCCTGATTTACAGTATATTTTAGAGGTTGATGCCTCCAACTATGCTATGGGAGCCATCCTCTCGCAAAGAAAGACTGCTTTAGATCCTGTACATCCTGTTGCTTTCTTTTCTAAATTGATGACATCTCCAGAATTGAATTATTCCATTGATGACAAGGAGCTACTGGTTATTAGAAAAGCTTTTGAACACTGGCATCATTTACTCGAAGGTACCAAGATACCAATACTTATTTACACAGACCATAAGAATTTGTACTACTTGCAATCCAGTAAGACTCTCTCTGCCCGACAACTCCGATGGAGTCTCTATTTCACCCGTTTTAACTTCCATATCACAATATCACATATCGTCCAGGTTCAAAAAATGGTAAGGCTGACGCCTTATCCAGAAAAGATAGCCATTCTTCATCACAATCTCTGCCACATTCTATACTTACACCTGAACATTTCTGTACCTTGGTAACACCTTACAAATTATTACGTAAAACTCAAAGAGAAGATATCACTTATTCTAAGAAGAAATTACAACAAAAAGATGATTATCTCTATTATCATCAGGACAAAATATTTATACCACCTCCTCTTCGAACAGAGATCTTAAACACTCATCATGATTCCCCTCTTGTAGGGCATCCAGGAATCAGTAAGACTTTAGAATTATTGAAAAGGAACTACTGGTGGCCAAACATTGACAAATCTGTAGAGGACTATGTTAAAACCTGTCAGGTTTGTGCCACTCTTAAACCAGAAAAGGCTCGTCCTTACGGATACCTAAAATCTCTTCAGATATCTGACAGACCTTGGCAGACCATTGGAATGGATTATATAGTCGATCTCCCATTATCCAACAACTGTAACACCATACTAGTAGTGGTAGACTTGTTAACAAAGATGGCACACTTTATTCCATACCGAAAATTAGAAACCTCATCAGAGACTGCTCAGTTATTTCTACATAATGTAGAAAAGCTACATGGACTACCTTCCATCATTATAACCGACAGAGGATCTCAGTTCACCTCCAAGTTCTGGAAGGCTATATGTAATGTCCTACAAATCGATCAGATGGTACTGTAGTACAGCATTCCATCCACAAACAAATGGACAAACAGAAAGGGTAAACCAATGGTTGGAACAGTACATCAGATGCTATTGTTCTTTCCACCAAGACCAATGGTATGACAAGATCTCCACAGCAGAATACGCATACAACAATACATTGAACGCATCTACGAAAATGACTCCGTTCTATGCCAACTACGGATATCATCCAACATTTAATCTTTTCCCTCATAAGAATACCACCTCTCCAAAAGTTGATGAAACAAGCAACAGCCTAGTTGAATCATTTGTGTTCCTCAAGGACAACATTAAAGAAGCACAGATGAGACAGAAAAAGTATTACGATACCAGAAGAAGAAGACCCCCAGCCTATTCTGTGGGAGATAAGATATGGCTTTCTACAAAAAATTTAAAGTTGAATACACCCTGTAGAAAATTCACTCAACTTTTCATTGGTCCATTCTCTATCATCAAGGTGGTGAATGAAAATGCTGACACTTTGGATCTTCCTCCTGAATATAAGTTTCATCCGACATTCCATGTCTCTTTACTAAAACCATATATGGAAACTAGACTTCAATCAGCTAATTCATTACTTCCACCGACAGTCATTGAAGAAGAGATTTATGAGATTAGTTCAATTCAAGACTCCAGATTACTCAAAGGAAAACTCCAATATCTAATCCGATGGAAAGGATACCAACCCGATGATAATTCTTGGGAACCGGCTGACAACATCGTCGCATCAAGATTGATTTCTGCTTTCCATCGTGCTAATCCAGATAGACCAGGTCCTGGTGCTGCGGTGCAGCCCCTTTGACGGGGGGTCCTGTAACATATATTCTTGTGTGGTATGTTCCTTTAAGATTTCCTCTATAAATTCCCACAATCCCTAGAGCACTCTGTCAATTATTCTGAGTTTTTGCAGAAACTAAGAAGCCTGACTAAATGAACTCAAGCTATCTCTCTTTTCATCATTCCTCTACAACTGAGATATAAAATCAAATAGAGGATTCACATTTATACTGCTTGCTGCAGTTATCCAAAAGACTCTCACATTGCTTTACTAATTGAGACAGGAGTCTCTCCACATAACAAACTGTTCACCATATCAACGAACCTTACAGCTGTATCTGTATCCAGAAACCGGACTCTCCAGCAGGGGTATAACTTTTAACAGACATCCCCTTCTCATTGCGGTTATAACAGCCAACAAACAAACATATCACGGCTCGTTTTTCTCTGCTATCGGAGCTGCCGTTTTTCCAAGCTCCTGATTGGACATCGGCCTCACACCCCCAGCGTGACGTCACGGCTGATCCGTAACAGGCCTCAGAGACGCTGCAGCTTCACCCAACACGCCGTGTTTCTCAAGGCACTTCATTGCAACAAGCGGACACACCTCCCAACCGTGAGTAACGGATAACACTGTTATATTGCTGCTATATTATATATACTGCTTATTGCTTGGCTGTGTTATACTACAAGCGGTCACCGTGTAATTCAAATCTAAAGGGACAGTACTAACTCATCATAGTAGCGTAAGTACAGAACTAGAGTATCTATTATACTACTGTTACTCATCTCTAACTAATCTAACTGAAAATAACATACTAAAGAATTACAGGACTTCTACTCTCTCCTGTAACCAAATAATATATATATATATATATATGGCATCACACATGACAGCTGATGACATTATTGTACCACCTAGTGTCATCACCCTCTTCCTTATCCATTCATTTTCTTTACACACAGCTCTGCTTATCGTCTTAGCACCTGTTCCCTCATAAACTAGCCATTGCTTACCTTCTAGCCCCCCCTCATCCCACTCTTATCTCCTCTCCCTTGTATGCAACCACTGTTCACCCTCTTAACCTCACGCTAACATATTTCTCTAGTGGTATACCTAAACTACAAAGGATGATGTCATGTTTGATGTCGCTAGTGATGCCATTAATGATGTCATAGGTGATGGCACTAGTGATTTTACCAATGATGTCATCAACTTTCATTCGTGATGTCATCCGTAAGGTAATTGATTATGTCATGCAAAGCTTCCAAAGTGGAGTGGGGGCAGTTAGAATTTCATTGCTTTTGAACATTTCATAAAAACAACAAAAAACAAACATTTTCTGCTATGCCTCACAGTGCCACCCATCACCACCCTTACTGGGCACACTGTTTACCTCTTATGCTTTGTTGTTGCACCTGTTGACACCCATTACCAACCTCACTGGGCACACAGTTTGCCTGCAGTGCCCAACTGTGAAAACTATTACCCCCTCACTAGGCACATAGCCTGTTTTCCATGCCTTACAGTGCCACCCTCTATGGGCACACAGTTTGCATGCTTACAAACTGTGAGAACACTGCCATCCATTGCCAGCCTCACTAACAATGTACATGAATCAATGACAATGCTCTTCAGCTGCTATATGATAAGAATAAAAATGCATTAAATGTCTCACATATCTTAATTATTAGTGCGTATAGACCACTGTGTCAGCTGACTAGACTTCCAAGAACTTTCCAATGTGAGGCAACTCTACAAATGTTAGTAAATCTGTTCTGTAGAACAACATAGAGCAGAGCGTCTGTGTTAATGTATTCCGCCACAGACTTCAAACAGAGTGTGAAAAGTGGGGAAAAAAACAGCCATCAAGTCACGTAAACCCGATCATTTTTTCTCAAGTGCGCTGACCTGACATGAAATATTAATATTTCACATTCCAATGTTCTTCACATAGCAAAAATATGTTCTACTTATTCTTATAATTTATTATGTTTTCAGCTACTTGGCTGCAAAGTAATTATGTGTTTATATGTGTAGATATGTCTGTAAATACATATATACACATATAAATACATATTTACACACATACAGTATATACAAACACACATATGTATGTATATCTATGTGAAAGCCCTTTGCATGCCTTTTTTTCTAACACCTAAGACCTTCATATCTTTGAGCCCTTATAACTTTTAAATGCTATTTTATTTATTTTTGTAATAATTTTTATTAGTGTTATGATTGTAACTGTACTTATAAATATAATTTTGAAGTGTTTTGTGCAAAATTTTAGTTTACAGTTGACCAGAGTTCTAAATTAAATTGCGCTCAAGTGAATACATTTACTTTCAACCAAAGAGCCGCGATAAACTTTTGAGGATCCAAGGATACTCCTATTTAGGAGATACATTGATGATCTTGTCTTAATTTTGCGTGGATCATCGAATGACCTGCAGCATTGGATGCAGCAACAGGATGACCTATGTAACCGAGTATAGTCCGGATAAGAAATCATATGCCAACATACTGGATGAACACTGGTGGATAATTGCTAGTGACAGGGGGCTTCCACTGCAGGGATCAATGACCCCTAGGATTAGTGGACAGAGTTTGTCCACCCTTGGACTAATAAAAAATTCAAAATTCAACACTAAGTCACCTGTACCACTAAATTTATTATATATCTGCTTCATTGTGTATGTGGCAGATTTTACGTTAGAAAAACCAATGATGACTTAAGAACAAGGATGGCCAATCACAGGGCAGCGATTAGAGCTGCAATTGACAAGCGTGACTCTAAACAACATGTGGCGAGGAATTTTGCAAAATCAAAGCATACAGTTGCAGACTTAAAATATGTGATCATTGACTATGTCCCCCCCACTTGTGAGAGGGGGTGATAGAGGAAGAATTTTGCTTCAAAAAGAATCAAGGTTGATCTATACCCTGGATACCCTGATGCCTAAGGGAATTAACATTCATTTTGATCTGCATTGTTTTATATAATGGGATAATGATATATATATATATATATATATATATATATATATATATGAGGTCACTCTATAGAGGACAATTGATGAAATTTTAGTCCAATATGATAGCGACATTCTTAAATGTATTACTGCTTTGTAGCCATAAGAATTAGTGCCTGCCAAACTACTCTAAGAGTAGCAAATGAATGGTTCAGTGAAGCATACAATAACATAGGTTGAGCTATATAACCTTTTTGCCAAATTCCCCCACATAAGATGTGTGGATATATGTTATGTAATCTAGTAGTCATTTAGTAAGACATCATACTGTACTGATCTTTTGACCTGGAACGATGTAGGCTATATTAAAATATAATCAGAATGTTTAGGATAGCTTATCAAAATATTGATATTACGATAGTTTGAATAATGTTATATGATAGGAACAGGATAGGATGGTTTGCCACAGTTATGTAGAGAAATCATGCGGGTATGTATCTGTGTAAGTAACATATTGCTAAGGTACCGTAATATGTTTACGGATTTTTTTTTTTTTGCTTTTTGACAGTTGGCCAAATTGGGCTTCCATGGTGCACCACCGCGCATGTGCAGTTGTGGGGATGGGATGCCGGTGGAGGTCCTGCTTGGCAGAGCTACACAAATGGAATGGTGAAGGATATTTAAGAAGGTATGTATGAATGTATACACTGTTTATGTTTTATAAAGGGGGAGACCACCTAAACGTCATGAAGATTAAAACAGTAATTGTTTTTTTACAAGTCCTGAGCGTGCGGTCTCTACTTTGGAACACATGTATATTTTTATGCACCTGCACCCGGGCAACAACGAGAACACAAGAGTGCTTGGTTCTGCAATTGTGTATACATTGTAGCTGTGGAAGATACTATGTTGGAAAGACAAATGATGACCTAAGGACCAGTATGGCCTATCACAGGTGTGCGATAAGGAGCGCCCTGGCCACGGGCAAAGCTGATCAACAAGTCGCCAAGCACTTCCTTTTGGCTAAACATTCTGTATCCGAACTTAAATATATGATCATTGATCATGTTCCACCACTATCCAGGGGTGGTGATAGAGCCAAGTTTCGACTACAGAAAGAAAGTAGATGGATCTTTAGACTCCAGACTTTAATACCTAGAGGATTGAACACCAATATGGATTTACAATGTTTTCTCTAAATTACACATATATCTTTGTGTGAATAGGACTAGATTATGATAGTTGGTTTAGATCTTCCCCATAAGGAATTATTTAATTTTGATATATCAGGGCAAATGATAATATTCTATTCTAGCCCTTGTAGGTGCAATTACATATCCCCTTAATCCGGTCCAAAAGAGTTTGTAACAGCCCCTAGAAAGTGCCCTCAATTACCTATTACTAGTTATCATATACTTGAGACAGGTATCTATGACCCCCATTGAATAGTTATAGGCAGTATATATGCATTTTTTAGTGCAGGAGCAGTCATTATGGCTAGGCTTATCAAAATGAGAATAGGTTGCTCCACTTGTTAATGTAATCAGCTTTTTCTAGTAGCGGTATTGTCTCCTATATAGTAAGTAATGAACTAGACAATATGGTTAGATTTTATACAGGGGATTTGATAGAGCATGTCACATAATATAAAACTAGGGCTCTTTTGGAATCTTTACATATAGTGGCGAGTCATATACTGTATATACACTCATTTTGTGATACACTTGTGACCAGCGATGGTTCTTTAAATATTGGCAGTGTGCTGGGAATAGTATAGTATTATATGATTTGTCTGGCAAACAAGAATATTGTTAGTGTATTTATGAATAGTTAATTGTAGACACAAGATGTACCTGAACCAATAACGATGTTGTTAAATACGCTGTATATCTAGTCAATTAGCTGTTAAGGGGTAGCTGATTGAATTACATTTAGTGAGAGATGAATTCTGAGGGATCGCTATGTATACAAAGAATGATTATCTAATAGAATATGCTGTATATAGAGAATGTAGACAAAGAATATCTGATGTTATGTATGATAACAATAGTGCTCCAATAACAATTACCATTTTGCTTTTTAGATTGACCTGTGTGGTGTACCGTGGCAGGCCGTTGGCGAATGCGCAGTTGCGCCACCGGAACGCTGACGCTGTGTACATGCTCAGGAACATTGTGCATGGTGTGGGGTATATATGGGGGTAAGTTTACTGTATATTATTATGTTTTTTATGGTCTGAGGAAAGGGTTAAAATCCCAGAAACGTCACATTAAAGGAATTGATTATCTTAAAACCGGAGAGTGCCTTAATTGCTGTGGATCTATATAATACTGTTTAAAGAGCACCCTGGAAGTTGCTTAAACCGTTTTGGAGTGCTGGTCTGTATCTTTATTTTATATATATATATATATATATATATATATATATATATATATATATATATATTAGTACATATCCTTTTAGTTTTTATATAAATATTAACATATTTTATATTACTTTTTTTATTTATATTCTGTATATAACAAACATGTGTTTACCTATAAACCATGTACACATGAAACAATAAAAAAAAGGAAATTTATGCTTACCTGATAAATTGATTTCTTCTACAATACAACAAGTCCACGGTTTCATCCTTACTTGTGGGATATTATCCTCCTGCTAACAGGAAGTGGCAAAGAGCACCACAGCAGAGCTGCCTATATAGTTCCCCCCTTAACTCCACCCCCCAGTCATTCGACCGAAGACTTAGGAAGAAAAAGGAGAAACTATAGCTAAAAGGTGCAGAGGTGACTGAAGTTTTGAACACAAAAAACAAAATTTATGCTTACCTGATAAATTTCTTTCTTTTGCGATGTACCGAGTCCACGGATTCATCCTTACTTGTGGGATATTCTCCTTCCTAACAGGAAGTGGCAAAGAGAGCACCACAGCAGAGCTGCCTATATAGCTCCCCCCTTAACTCCACCCCCCAGTCATTCGACCGAAGACTTAGGAAGAAAAAGGAGAAACTATAAGGTGCAGAGGTGACTGAAGTTTATAAACAAAAATACCATCTGTCTTGAATAGACAGGACGGGCCGTGGACAAGGTACATCGCAAAAGAAAGAAATCTATCAGGTAAGCATACATTTTGTTTTCTTTTGCATGATGTACCGAATCCACGGATTCATCCTTACTTGTGGGATACCAATACCAAAGCTTTAGGACACGGATGAAGGGAGGGAAAAGACAGAAACCTAAACAGAAGGCACCGCTGCTTGCAAAACCTTTCTCCCAAAAATAGCCTCAGAAGAAGCAAAAGTATAAAATTCGTAAAATTTTGAAAAGGTATGAAGCAAAGACCAAGTCGCAGCCTTACAAATCTGTTCAACAGAAGCATCATTTTTAAAAGCCCATGTGGAAGCTAACGCTCTAGTAGAATGAGCTGTAATCCTTTCAGGAGGCTGCTGTCCAGCAGTCTCATAAGCCAAACAGATGATGCTTTTCAGCCAAAAGGAAAGAGAAGTTGCAGTAGCCTTTTGATCCTTACGCTTTCCAGAATAGACAACAAACAAAGAAGAAGTTTGACGAAAATCTTTGGTTGCCTGCAAGTAAAATTTCAAAGCACGAACTACGTCCAAGTTGTGCAACAGACGTTCCTTCTTACAAGAAGGATTAGGACACAGAGAAGGAACAACAATTTCCTGATTGATATACCTGTTAGTAACAACCTAGTAGGAACCCAGGCTTGGTACGTAAAACCACCTAATCAGCATGGAACACAAGATAAGGCAAGTCACATTGTAAAGCAGGAAGTTCAGAAACTCTTTGAGCTGAAGAGATAGCAACTAGGAACAAAACTTTCCAAGATAAAAGCTTAATATCTATGGAATGCATGGGTTCAAACGGAACCCCCTGCAGAACTCTAAGAACTAAATTAAGACTCAATGGCAGAGCAACAGATTTAAACACAGGCTTAATTCTAGCTAAAGCCTGACAAAAAGCCAGAACGTCTGGAACATCTGCCAGACGCTTGTGCAACAAAATAGACAGAGCAGATATCTGTCCTTTTAAAGAACTAGTGGGCAATCCTTTCTCCAATCTCTCTTGGAGAAAAGACAAAATCCTAGGAATCCTGATTTTACTCCAGGAGAAACCTTTGGATTCTCACCAAAAAAGATATTTACGCCATATCTTATGATAGATTTTCCTGGTAACAGGCTTACGAGCCTGAATCAAGGTATTTATGACTGACTCAGAGAAACCCTGCTTTGATAGAATCAAGCGTTCAATCTCCAAGCAGTCAGTTGCAGAGAAATTAGATTTGGATGCTTGAATGGACCTTGAATCAGAAGGTCCTGTCTCAGCGGCAGAGACCATGGTGGAAGAGATGACATGTCCACCAGGTCTGCATACCAAGTCCTGCGTGGCCACGCAGGCGCTATCAAAATCACTGATGCTCTCTCCTGTTTGATTCGGGCAATCAGACGTGGAAGGAGAGGGAACGGTGGAAACACATAAGCCAGGTTGAATGACTAGGGTACTGCTAGAGCATCTATCAGTACTGCCTGAGGATCCCTTGACCTGGAGCCGTAACAAGGAAGTTTGGCGTTCTGATGAGACGCCATAAGATAGAATTCTGGTGTGCCCCATCGCTGAACCAGTTGAGCAAATACCTGCGGATGGAGTTCCCACTCCCCTGGATGAAAAGTCTGACGACTTAGAAAGTCTGCCTCCCAGTTCTCTACACCTGGGATATAGAGCGCTGACAGATGGCAAGAGTGAGCCTCTGCCCATTGGATTATCCTTGAGACCTCTATCATTGCTAAGGAACTCCTTGTTCCGCCCTGATGATTGATATAAGCCACAGTCGTGATGTTGTCTGACTGAAACCTGATGAATCTGACCAAAGCCAGCTGAGGTCATGCCTAGAGAGCATTGAAAATCGCTCTTAATTCCAGAATATTTATCGGTAGGAGAGCCTCCTCCCGAGTCCACAACCCCTGAGCCTTTAGGGAATTCAAGACTGCACCCCAGCCCAGAAGGCTGTCGTCTGTCATCACTATAACCCATTCTGGCCTGCGGAAACACATTCCCTGGGACAGATGATCCTGTGACAACCACCAAAGAAGAGAGTCTCTGGTCTCTTGATCCAGATTTATCTGAGGAGATAAATCCACATAATCCCCATTCCACTGATTGAGCATGCATAGTTGCAGTGGTCTGAGATGCAAGCGAGCAAACGGAACTATGTCCATTGCCGCTACCATTAGACCGATTACCTCCATACACTGAGCCACTGACCGCCGAGGAATGGAATGAAGAGCTCGGCAGGTGGACAAAATCTTTGATTTCCTGACCTCCGTCAGAAAAATTTTCATGTCCACAGAGTCTATCAGAGTCCCTAGAAATGAAACTCTTGTGAGGGGGGAAAGAGAACTCTTTTTTACGTTCACCTTCCACCTGTGAGATCTTAGAAAGGCCAACACTAAATCCGTGTGAGACCTGGCTAATTGGAAGGTCGACGCTTGAATAAGAATGTCGTCTAGATAAGGCGCCACTGCTATGCCCCGTGGCCTTAGAACCGCCAGAAGGGAACCTAGCACCTTCGTGAAGATACGTGGTGCCGTGGCCAAACCGAAAGGAAGAGCCACAAACTGATAATGCTTGTCCAGAAAGGCGAACCTGAGGAACTGGTGATGATCTTTGTGGATAGGAATGTGTAGATACGCATCCATTAAATCCACAGTGGTCATATATTGACCCTCCTGGATCAATGGTAAGATAGTCCGAATGGTCTCCATCTTGAAGGATGGGACTCTTAGGAACTGGTTTAAGATCTTGCGATCCAGAATTGGTCTGAATGTTCCCTCCTTTTGGGAACAATAAACAGATTGGAGAAGAACCCATGTCCTTGTTCTGCTTTTGGAACAGGGCAGATCACTCCCATGGTAAAAAGGTCTTCTACACAGCGTAAGAATGCCTCTCTTTTTGTCGGGTTTACAGACAATTGAGAAATATGGAACCTCCCCTTTGGAGGGGATCCTTGAAAGCTAGAAGGTATCCCTGGGTTACAATTTCTACTGCCCAGGAATCCTGAACGTCTCTTGCCCAGTCCTGAGCAAAGAAAGAGTCTGCCCCCTACTAGATCCGGTCCCGGATCGGGGGCTACCCCTTCATGCTGTCTTAGAGGCAGCTGCAGGCTTTTTGGCCTGTTAACCCTTGTTCCAAGCCTGTTTAGGTCTCCAGATTGGCTTGGATTGAGCAAGGTTTCCCTCTTGCATTGCAGCAGAGGAAGTGGGACCACTCCTGAAGTTTCAAAAAGGAACGAAAATTATTTTGTTTGGTCCTTGTCTTATTTGACTTATCCTGAGGGAGGGAATGACCCTTCCCTCCAGTAATGTCAGAAATGATCTCTTTCAGTGCAGGCCCGAATAAGGTCTTACCTTTGAAAAGGATGGACAAAAGCTTAGATTTAGATGACACATCAGCTGACCAGGACTTAAGCCATAACGTTCTACATGCTAAAATGGCAAAACCTGAATTCTTTGCTGCTAACTTAGCAACATTAAATGCGGCGTCTGTAATAAAAGAATTAGCCAACTTAAGAGCCTTAATTCTGTCCAAAATATCATCTAGTGGGGTCTCCACCTGAAGAGCCTCTTCCAGAGCCTCAAACCAAAAGGCAGCTGCAGTGATTACAGGAACAATGCATGCTATAGGTTGAAGAAGAAAACCTTGATGAACAAAAGTTTTCTTTAGGAGACCCTCTAATTTTTTATCCATAGGATCAATGAAAGCACAACTGTCTTCAATAGGTATAGTTGTACGCTTAGCCATAGTAGAAATAGCTCCCTCCACCTTAGGGACCGTCTGCCATGAGTCCTTTATTGTGTCAGAAATAGGGAACATTTTCTTAAAAACAGGAGGGGGAGCGAACGGAATGCCTGGTCTATCCCACTCCTTGGTAACAATGTCCGAAATCCTCTTAGGGACCGGAAAAACATCAGTGTAAACAGGAACCTCTAAATATTTATCCATTTTACACAATTTTTCTGGAACAACAATAGGGTCACAATCATCCAGAGTAGCTAAAACCTCCCTGAGCAATAAGCAGAGGTGCTCTAGCTTAAATTTAAATGCCGTCATATCTGAATCTGTCTGAAGGAACTTGTTTCCTGAATCAGAAATCTCTCCCTCAGACAGCAAATCCCTCATCCCTACCTCAGAACATTGTGAGGGAATATCGGATACGGCTACTAAAGCGTCAGAAGGCTCAGCATTTGTTCTTAACCCAGAGCTACTGCACTTCCCTTGCAACCCAGGCAGTTTAGATAAAACCTCTGTGAGGGTAGTATTCATACCTGAAGCCATATCTTGCAAGGTGAAAGAATTAGACGCACTAGAAGTACTTGGCGTCGCTTGTGCGGGCGTTACCGGTTGTGACACCTGGGGAGAACTAGATGGCAAAACCTGACTTCCTTCTGTCTGAGAATCATTTAATACCAAATTTTTATAAGTCAAAATATGCTGTTTGCAATTTATAGACATATCAGTACAAGTGGGACACATTCTAAGAGGGGGTTCCACAATGGCTTCTAAACAAATTGAACAATGAGTTTCCTCAGTGTCAGACATGTTTAACAGACTAGTAATAAAGCAAGCAAGCTTGGAAACACTTTATTTAAAGAAAAAAAACATACTTTGCAAAAACGGTACTGTGCCTTTAAGAGAAAAAAAGGCATACACAAACTGCAAAACAGGGTAAAAATGCTTCAAATTTTACGAAATTTTAACAGTGTACCCACTAAGCTTTAGAAGGATTGCACCACAAGTAAAAAAGCAATAAACTCCCAAATGAAAAAAACGGATTGATAAATGTCTAAAACCGGTTAAAACCCCTATTCGCACCTTGCCACATGTCTGCTGTGGCTAGGGTTGCCACCTGTCCCTTAAAATACAGAACACTTATAAGTTACACATGCTGCAGGGTGTACAGGGAGGAATATGAATAGTGCTGTCCAGAAATACAATACATGTTCCTCCCTGCACACCCTGCGGCATGTGTAACTCATAAGTGTCCAGGAAAACATGGCTGAGGTGGCAACCCTAGCTGTGGCCCTACCTGCCCTTAGGGAACGATAATATGAGGTTAAAGCTTCGATTAGGCCCTCAGAAGAATATCAGGACCTCTGGAGAAGTTGCTTGCTGCTTGACCATATAACTAAATGCACAACTGAGGCTCGAGAATAGGCCCCGCCCACCGCACTCGATGTTGCTGGGGCCTACACAAATCCAACAAACCTTGTCTGAAAGCCATGTGGGTTATAACAACCCGAAATAAACCAAATTAACCCTCAAGCAAATGTCCCATCAAAATAAAAAACGTTACTCCCAGAACACACAAAGGTTTGTCCCAATCTCTCATATACAAACTGAGTGCCCAAAAAATTAGCCCTTTATGCAAGCTAGTAAAGCCTCTGATAACACTAGGATTACTGCTTACCCTTCCCCTAATGGGGATACTGTCAGCCTTTCTGAGTTAACACAGTCTCTGCAGAAAATATGACTGAACATACCTCATTGCTGCATAGCAAGAAACCGTTCCTCACACTGAAGTTTTCCTGTACTCCTCAGCTACTGTGGGAACAGCAGTGGACCTTAGTTACAAATACGAAGATCATAATCCTCCAGGCAGAAATCTTCAGCTATTTCCTGCCTGAGAGTAAATAGTACAACACCGGTACCATTTAAAAATAACAAACTCTTGATTGTAGTTAAAAATAAACTAACAGCTTAACACCTCTTTCCCTTTACCCTTCCTGCTTAGAGCCGGCAAAGAGACTGACTGGGGGTGGAGTTAAGGGGGAGCTATATAGGAAGCTCTGCTGTGGTGCTCTCTTTGCCAGGAGAATATCCCACAAGTAAGGAGAATATCCCACAAGTAAGGATGAATCCGTGGACTCGGTACATCATGCAAAAGAAATATAATCTGTCTAATATGACAGGGAGGGCCGTGGACTCCTCGTATCGTAGAAGAAATCAATTTATCAGGTAAGCACAAATTTCCTTTTTCTTCTACAAGATACGACATGTCCACGGATTCATCCTTACTTGTGGGATACAATACCAAAGCTACAGGACACGGATGAACTGGAGGGACAAGACAGATACCTAAACAAAAGGCACCACTGCTTGAAGAACTTTTCTCCCAAAAATAGCCTCAGAAGAAGCAAAAGTATCAAATTTGTAAAATTTGGAAAAGGTATGAAGGGAGGACCAAGTCGCAGCCTTACAAATCTGTTCAACAGAAGCATCGTTTTTAAAAGCCCATGTGGAAGCCACCGCTCTAGTAGAATGAGCTGTCATTTTTTCAGGAGGCTGCTGTCCAGCAGTCTCGTATGCCAAACGGATGATGCTTTTCAGCCAAAAAGAAAGAGAGGTAGCCGTAGCTTTTTGACCCCTACGCTTTCCAGAATGAACAACAAATAAAGAAGATGTTTGACGGAAATCCTTGGACGCTTGTAAGTAAAACTTCAAGGCACGAACCACGTCCAAGTTATGTAACAGACGCTCCTTCTTAGAAGAAGGATTAGGACATTGAGAAGGAACAACAATTTCCAGATTAATATTCTTATTTGAAACAACCTTAGGAAGGAATCCAGGTTTAGTGCGCAAAACCACCTTATCAGAATGGAATATAAGATAAGATGAGTCGCAATGTAATGCAGAAAGCTCAGAAACTCTTCGAGCAGAAGAGATAGCAACTAAAAACAAAACTTTCCAAGATAAAAGTTTAATATCTATGGAATGCATGGGTTCAAACGGAACCCCTTGAAGAACATTTAGAACTAAATTCAAACTCCATGGTGGAGCAACAGGTTTAAGCACAGGCTTGATTCTGACTAAAGCCTGACAAAAAGATTGAACGTCTGGGACATCCGCCAGACGCTTGTGTAGTAAAATTGACAAAGCAGAAATCTGTCCCTTTAAGGAACTAGCCGATAATCCCTTCTCCAATCCTTCTTGGACAAAGGACAAAATCCTAACCCTACTCCATGAGTAGCCCTTGGATTCGCACCAATAAAGATATTTACGCCATATCTTATGGTAAATTTTCCTAGTGACAGGCTTCCGAGCCTGAATCAAGGTATCAAGGTATCGACTCAGAGAATCCCCGCTTAGATAAAATCAAGCGTTCAATCTCCAGGCAGTCAGCTGCAGAGAATTTAGATTTGTATGTTGGAACGGAAATTGAATGAGAAGATCCTGTCTCAGTGGCAGTTTCCACGGTGGCAGAGATGACATTTCCACTAGATCTGCATACCAAGTCCTGCGTGGCCACGCAGGTGCTATTAAGATTAACCGAAGCCCTCTCCTGTTTAATTCTGGCAATCAGACGAGGTAGGAGAGAAAAAGAAGGAAACACATAAGCCAGGTTGAACGACCAAGGTACTGCTAGAGCATCTATCAGTACTGCTTGGGGATCCCTTGATCTGGACCCGTAACAAGGAAGTTTGGCATTCTGACGAGATGCCATCAGATCCAATTCCGGTGTGCCCCATTGACGAATCAATTTTGCAAACACCTCCGGATGGAGCTCCCACTCCCCCGGATGAAAAGTCTGACGACTTAGAAAATCCGCTTCCCAGTTCTCTACTCCTTGGATATAGATTGCTGATAGATGGCAAGAGTGAGTCTCTGCCCATCGAATTATCTTGGAAACCTCTATCATCGCTAGAGAACTCTTTGTTCCCCCTTGATGATTGATATATGCTACAGTTATATTGTCCGACTGGAATCTTATGAATTTGGCCAAAGCCAACTGAGGCCACGCTTGAAGCGCGTTGAATATTGCTCTCAGCTCCAGAATATTGATTGGTTGTAGGGACTCCTCCTGAGTCCAAACACCCTGAGCCTTCAGGGAATTCCAGACTGCATCCCAGCCCAAGAGGCTGGCGTCCGTCGTCACTATGACCCATGCTGGTCTGCGGAAGCACATTCCATGGGACAGATGATCCTGTGACAACCACCAAAGAAGAGAGTCTCTGGTCTCTAGATCCAGATTTATCTGAGGAGATGAATCCGCATAATGTCCATTCCACTGTCTGAGCATGCACAGCTGCAGTGGTCTGAGATGTAAGCGAGCAAACGGAACTATGTCCATTACCGCTACCATTAATCCAATGACCTCCATACACTGCGCCACTGATGGCCGAGGAATGGAACAAAGTGTTCAGCAAGTAGTTAAGATCTTTGACTTTCTGACCTCCGTCAGAAATATTTTCATGTCTACCGAGTCTATCAGAGTTCCTATGAATGGAACTCTTGTCAGTGGAACTAGTGAACTCTTTTGTATATTTACCTTCCACCCGTGAGTTCTTAGAAAAGCCAACACGATGTCCGTGTGAGATTTGGCTAGTTGGTAAGTTGACGCCTGAATCAAAATATCGTCCAGATAGGGCGCCACTGCTATGCCCCGCGGCCTTAGAACCGCCAGAAGGGACCCTAGCACCTTTGTGAAGATTCGGGAGCTGTGGCCAACCCGAAAAGGAGGGCCACAAACTGGTATTGTTTGTCAAGGAAGGCGAACTTGAGAAACTGGTGATGATCTCTGTGGATAGGAATGTGAAGATACGCAATCCTTTAAGTCCACGGTGGTCATATATTGACCCTCCTGGATCATTGGTAAAATAGTTCGAATGGTCTCCATCTTGAATGATGGGACTCTGAGAAATTTGTTTAGGCATTTGAGAGCTAAAATTGGTCTGAAGGTTCCCTCTTTTTGGGGAACTACAAAGAGATTTGAGTAAAATCCCTGCCCCTGTTCTAGTTTTGGAACTGGGCAGATTACACCCATGGTATATAGGTCTTCAACACAGCGTAAGAACGCCTCTCTTTTTGTCTGGTCTACAGACAAACTTGAAAGATGAAATCTCCCCCTTGGGAGAAAATCCTTGAATTCTAGTCGATACCCTTGGGTCACGATTTCTAATGCCCAGGGATCCTGAACAACCTTTGCCCAAGCCTGAGCGAAGAAAGAAAGTCTGCCCCCTACTAGATCCGGTCCCGGATCAGGGACTGTCCCTTCATGCTGTCTTGGAAGCAGCAGCGGGCTTCTTGGCCTGTTTACCTTTATTCCAGGTCTGGTTAGGTCTCCAGACTGACTTGGATTGTGCAAAATTCCCTTCCTGCTTTGTGGCGGAGGAGGAAGTAGAGGGTCCACCTTTAAAGTTTTGAAAGGAACGAAAATTAGTTTGTTTGACCCTCATTTTAACCGTCTTGTCCTGAGGAAGGGCATGACCTTTACCTCCAGTAATGTCGGAAATTATTTCCTTTAGTTCAGGCCAGAATAGGGTCTTACCTTTAAAAGGAATAGCTAAAAGTTTAGATTTTGATGACACATCAGCAGACCAAGACTTAAGCCATAACTCTCTACACGCTAAAATGGCAAAGCCTGCATTCTTTGCTGCTAATTTAGCCATTTGAAAAGCGGCATCGGTAATAAAAGAATTAGCTAGCTTGAGAGCTTTAATTCTATCCAAAATATCATCTAATGGGGTCTCAACCTTAAGAGACTCCAGTAGAGCCTCAAACCAAAAAACTGCTGCAGTAGTTACTGGAACGATGCACGCTATAGGTTGTAGAAGAAAACCCTGATGAATAAACAATTTCTTTAAAAGACCCTCTAATTTTTTATCCATAGGATCTTTGAAAGCACAACTGTCCTCAATAGGTATAGTTGTACGCTTAGCCAGGGTAGAAATAGCTCCCTCCACCTTGGGGACCGTCTGCCAGGAATCCCGAATGGTGTCAGATATGGGAAACATTTTCTTAAAAGTAGGAGGGGGAGAGAACTGAATGCCTGGTCTATCCCATTCCTTAGTAACACTATCCGAAATCCTTCTAGGGACTGGAAAAACATTAGTGTAAGTAGGGACCTCTAGATATTTATCCATTTTACACAATTTCTATGGTGGGATTACAATAGGGTCACAATCATCCAGATTCGCTAAAACCTCCCGGAGTAACAAGCGGAGGTGTTCAAGCTTAAACTTAAAGGCTGTCACATCTGAGTCTGTTTGAGGGAACATCTTTCCTGAGTCTGAAAGCTCTCCCTCAGACAGCAAATCCCCCACTCCCAAATCGGAACACTGTGAGGGTACATCAGAGATGGCCAATAAAGCATCAGAGGGCTCAGTATTTACTCTAATACCTGACCTGTTGCGCTTACCCTGTAAACCTGGCAGTTTAGACAATACCTCTGTAAGGGTAGTAGACATAACTGCAGCCATATCTTGCAGGGTAAAAGAATTAGACACACTAGAAGTACTAGGCGTCGCCTGAGCGGGCGTTAAAGGTTGTGACACTTGGGGAGAATTGGATGGCATAACCTGATTCTCTACAGACTGAAAATCATCCTGAGACATACTTTTATCACCTAAAATATGTTCTTTGCAATGTAAGGCCCTTTCAGTACATGAGGGACACATTTTAAGTGGGGGTTCCACAATGGCTTCTAAACACATAGAACATTGACTTTCCTCAATGTCAGACATGTTGAAACAGACTAGTAATAACCACAAACAGTCTTGAAAACACTTTATTTAGTGAAAAAAACAACAATCTGAAAAACGGTACTGCGCCTTTAAGAGTAAAAAAAGCGTACAATTTTTCCAAAAATGGTCTAAAATGTTATAATTATCACAATTTTAGTATATATGTGTCTTATCTTGCCAGCAAAGATTGCACCACAAGTAAGATGCTTAACCCTTAATGGAGAAATGCTTAACCCTTAATGGAAAAAAAAGTTACTCAAAAATTAAGATAGCAACCCCCTGCACCTCGCCACAGCTCTGCTGTGGCACCTACCTGCCCTCAGGGGTCTGTTAAGTCACTCTGTCACTTCGTTTAGGCTAAATCTTCAGTTTAGGCCCACCGGAGCTGGAGCTTGCTGCTTGCAGAGGAATTTCAACTGCGCATCTGAGACGCAAAATTAGGCCCCGCCCATCTATATCGATGTCTCACTGCTTAGTAAAAACCGCTGTAAAGCAGTCTAGAACCTAGCCATGTGGGTTTGCCATGTGAAACCCTCCAGTGCCATCAAACATAAAAATGTTTGCTCATAAAACCGTTTTGTCTCAAAAACATTATGTTACCAGTGTCAACCAATTTTCAGCCCATAATATACAGATTCCAGTAATACCCCTTTTCTATCACATGTAGGATTACTGCTTACCCCTTCCCTTATGGGAACAATGCCAGCCAGTTCTGAAATAACACAGTCTCTCCAGAAAAAAATGACTGAACATACCTCAATGCTTGTAGCATGAAAAACGTTCCCCACACTGAAGCTTCTCAAGTACTCCTCAGCCATTCTGTGGGAACTTCTCTGGATCTTAGTGACAACTGCTAAGATCATCAGTCTCCATGCAGAAATCTTCATCCATCTACTGCCTGGGAAAAAATAGCACTCACCGGTACCATTTAAAATAAAAAAAGTCTTGCTTGAAGAAAATAAAAACTATCATATTAACACCTCTTTTACTTTACCTCTTCCTATTACTTAGTATAGGCAAAGAGAATGACTGGGGGTGGAGAGAAGGGAGGAGCTATATATACAGCTCTGCTGTGGTGCTCTTTGCCACTTCGTGTTAGCAGGAGGATAATATCCCACAAGTAAGGATGAATCCGTGGACTCGTCGTATCTAGTAGAAGAAACATAATTTATGTAAGAACTTACCTGATAAATTCATTTCTTTCATATTGGCAAGAGTCCATGAGCTAGTGACACATGAGCTACCAGGAGGGGGCAAAGTTTCCCAAACCTCAAAATGCCTATAAATATACCTCCCACCACACCCGCAACTCAGTTTAACAAATAGCCAACTAGTGAGGTGATAACAAAAGGAGTAAAAAAGCATACAAAAAGAGGAACTGGAAATATTTTTTTTTTCCATTACATTTTTATTAATGATTTTAACATAATTATACAGGTTTGTGTTTTGTCACACGTCCAGAAAAAGAAAATTAAACATATACTTTTGCAATATTATTTATACAGAGAAGAAAAAAAGAAACAAAACCCCCCCCACAAAATCATAACCATTCTTCTCTACAGGGAGTGCAGAATTATTAGGCAAGTTGTATTTTTGAGGATTCATTTTATTATTGAACAACAACCATGTTCTCAATGAACCCAAAAAACTCATTAATATCAAAGCTGAATAGTTTTGGAAGTAGTTTTTAGTTTGTTTTTAGTTATAGCTATTTTAGGGGGATATCTGTGTGTGCAGGTGACTATTACTGTGCATAATTATTAGGCAACTTAACAAAAAACAAATATATACCCATTTCAATTATTTATTTTTACCAGTGAAACCAATATAACATCTCAACATTCACAAATATACATTTCTGACATTCAAAAACAAAACAAAAACAAATCAGTGATCAATATAGCCACCTTTCTTTGCAAGGACACTCAAAAGCCTGCCATCCATGGATTCTGTCAGTGTTTTGATCTGTTCACATTGCGTGCAGCAGCAACCACAGCCTCCCAGACACTGTTCAGAGAGGTGTACTGTTTTCCCTCCTTGTAAATCTCACATTTGATGATGGACCACAGGTTCTCAATGGGGTTCAGATCAGGTGAACAAGGAGGCCATGTCATTAGATTTTCTACTTTTATACCCTTTCTTGCCAGCCACGCTGTGGAGTACTTGGACGCGTGTGATGGAGCATTGTCCTGCATGAAAATCATGTTTTTCTTGAAGGATGCAGACTTCTTCCTGTACCACTGCTTGAAGAAGGTGTCTTCCAGAAACTGGCAGTAGGACTGGGAGTTGAGCTTGACTCCATCCTCAACCCGAAAAGGCCCCACAAGCTCATCTTTGATGATACCAGCCCAAACCAGTACTCCACCTCCACCTTGCTGGCGTCTGAGTCGGACTGGAGCTCTCTGCCCTTTACCAATCCAGCCACGGGCCCATCCATCTGGCCCATCAAGACTAACTCTCATTTCATCAGTCCATAAAACCTTAGAAAAATCAGTCTTGAGATATTTCTTGGCCCAGTCTTGACGTTTCAGCTTGTGTGTCTTGTTCAGTGGTGGTCGTCTTTCAGCCTTTCTTACCTTGGCCATGTCTCTGAGTATTGCACACCTTGTACTTTTGGGCAATCCAGTGATGTTGCAGCTCTGAAATATGGCCAAACTGGTGGCAAGTGGCATCTTGGCAGCTGCACGCTTGACTTTTCTCAGTTCATGGGCAGTTATTTTGCGCCTTGGTTTTTCCACACGCTTCTTGCGACCCTGTTGACTATTTTGAATGAAACGCTTGATTGTTTGATGATCACGCTTCAGAAGCTTTGCAATTTTAAGAGTGCTGCATCCCTCTGCAAGATATCTCACTATTTTTTACTTTTCTGAGCCTGTCAAGTCCTTCTTTTGACCCATTTTGCAAAAGGAAAGGAAGTTGCCTAATAATTATGCACACCTGATATAGGGTGTTGATGTCATTAGACCACACCCCTTCTCATTACAGAGATGCACATCACCTAATATGCTTAATTGGTAGTAGGCTTTCGAGCCTATACAGCTTGGAGTAAGACAACATGCATAAAGAGGATGATGTGGTCAAAATACTCATTTGCCTAATAATTCTGCACTCCCTGTATTTTTCCCTTCAAACATTAGTTCACTATTTAATTTCCTATATGCATTAAATATTTTAATTTTATCTTGGAAGTTCAATACTTTCATAATAACTGCTCTATTAATATTGTCTCCATTTGTGGACTTCCTGACTGGGCCAATTCTGTGGATTCTCTCCACCTTAATGATTGATTCTAATTCCTCCATTTTTAATAACTGTAACAGTTCGCCCTCTGCAAAGTCTTTAAGGTCTTTTTCTGAAATCTTTTCTGTTAGGCCAATTAGTCTGATGTTGTTCCGTCTAGTACGGTTTTCCAGATCTTCCAATTTTGCTTTAATTGCCTCTACTTGTACCGACATACTTTGGGTCATTTGATCTCTCTGTATCTCCCTATCCTCAATATCTGATACCCTCTGCTCTACATGCGTGATCCTAGTTGCAAAATGTTTAACTTCATTCGATAATTCATTTATACTACTTTGGATTAGATCAAACTTTGGTGAGAAAAGTGCATTTAATTGTCTAATTAAATCTTCATTGTTTGTGCTCTGTGAGGTGATTTCCTCTGGTCCTTCTGGGACCTCTAGGGTGGATTTATTACTTTTCTTATCGTGATTCCTATTTCTTGCTGACATAGTGGGTGATTTCAGCTTATTTTTAGTTATATATTTATCTCTATATATATATATATATATATATATATATATATATATATATATATATATATATATATATATACACGTACATACACTTATACGCCCTAAATGTGTGTGTGTCTCTTAGGGTGATTGTGTGTCTTAACGTGTGTACTACTCTTGTGAAAAGAAAAGAAAAAAAAGTTCTCTCCAAAGAGTATATAGATTACAATGTATAGGTTAATTCTTTACAGGGAGAGGGTGTCTTCGTCCTGAGTGAATATATCTATCTTTACCCTCCACTTATTAATATTCTGCCTTTTATTGCCCAATTCTAAATCCTTTACTCAGACTACTTGCCCAAACTGGGTGCTTAGAGTGACATTTATTCAATATAAGAAAGGTCAGTACTTACTAATAGGGAGAGACAAATAATCATGTTAAGGAAACCAAGTTTTAACCATGCGGTCTCTATATAAGACCGCTTACTTTTAGCTTCTAAGGTTTTATTGCCTTAGGTTTATTCTTATGTACTTCTCCTATGCGAACTTACAATCAGGCATTAAACCCCTATGTAAATTAACTTGCACAGTTATCTAGTATAATCTTTCAACCAGTACTCCTTAGCCCTTATGTAAGATTAACCCATAATGAGCGCTTTTTCCCTTCTTTCCCTTCCCTTCCAGGAAAGTCACAGCCTCTGTTAGCTATGTTAACTAATATTACCTGATTTTTAAACAGCCAGAAAGGGTTTCTCTCTGTGCCTTTAAACCTTCACAGTCTGGCCCTTAACAACATATAGAGCCAGCAGCGAACATATACATCAGTAATATATATTTCCTTTTATGCAATCTTTTCCACACCTTGTCTTATCTACCTCTCTTAGTTATTATATTATTGCATCTATCAGAGGACAAAATATAAAAAGACAAGGAAAAGGAAAGGGACAGAAAACAAAAGGAAGAAAAAGGAAAGAAAAAAGGCAGAAAGAGGAAGAGGCCAACTAACAAATATCAGCACAAGACTTTTCCACAGCAAAACAATTATGGAGCAATATGCTGCGTGATAAGTTTTCAGTCCACTTATTACAGTCCCAGATCTTTTTCCAGTTCTCTGTTTACTGTGTTTTCCTCTGTGATTTGATGTTACTTTTATTAAAACAAACTGCCTCCAGTGCCCAAAGCTATTTTTATGTTCTTTAATCTAATTCCCAGATCAAATGATCCACTTGTAATCCTGTTGTTAGAGAGTTTGACAAGCTTTTTAAATATAGTGTTGCTGTCCAAGTGTGTTAATCCGTCTCTTTGCTGGGACCCTTCTCCAATACCGGGCCCCTTCCACTTATAACCTCCCAATTGCTGAGGATCTTATTATAGGAGTTTTTACTTCATCTTTTCTTAAATACGCAAAGATGCTTTAGAATATTTATACCTCTGTTACTCCGGGTTTAGCAAGCTAAATTAAATGTCTGCAGAGGGAACTATAAGCAGGGAGGGGGGGGGGTGCGTTTTGTTTATTACCCCTTCAGTTCTCTGTCATGAGTCCCAGGCCCTACATCCAGCAGGAAATCCCACTTTCCTATTCAAGGGATTATACACCTGGATCTCCCACACTTTTTACCCCCTCTTGTTTTAATATAACTGAACCTCCTGCGTTCCCCATTATTAGCTCAAGTCCCTTTTACTATTAAACAGTTAGGCAGGGTACTTATCTTGTCTTCTTATGACTTGCGCCTGTGTTAGAAGTTCTCCAATCCTGTTTTCTCCCGGACCCAAGCAGCGGTGTCCCTGCACTGCTGATCCTTGTACCTCTTTTACTTGACGGCGGGTTCACTCTGCCTGTTTAACTGGAGCTGGCCAGTTACTCGATGATCCGTGGCAGTTGTACTTGTCAGCGTGTCTCGCTGTAACCGGGATGTGTTCCTGCGTACTTCCGCGTTGTCGTGGCGGGTGTCCCAGTGCCTGCGGTCCTCCCGCTGCGCGCCTTCCGCCTGCACTCCTGGCTTGCTACCGGGTCTCTCTCCTGGAACTGTGTCTCGGCGTGAGTCTCACTCCGCCTAGAGAAAGCAACTCCTGGGTTCAGTAGCGTGGTCGAGATGCAAGCGTGTCTCAGCTTGCTAGTACACGTGACTGCTTCCGCCGGAAGTCGAGGAACTGGAAATTTAATTGTGCTTTTGTACAAAAAAACATAACCACCATAAAAAGGGTGGGCCTCATTGACTCTCGACAATATGAAAGAAATGAATTTATCAGGTAAGTTCTTACATAAATTATTTTTTCTTTCATGTAATTGTCAAGAGTCCATGAGCTAGTGACAAATGGGATAGAAATAAAATAACAACAGCTATTTCCACTGAGAAATTAAATCCACATAATAACATAATTTATGCTTACCTGATAAATTCCTTTCTTCTGTAGTGTGATCAGTCCACGGGTCATCATTACTTCTGGGATATTACTCCTCCCCAACAGGAAGTGCAAGAGGATTCACCCAGCAGAGCTGCATATAGCTCCTCCCCTCTACGTCACTCCCAGTCATTCGACCAAGGACCAACGAGAAAGGAAAAGCCAAGGGTGAAGTGGTGACTGGAGTATAAATTAAAAAATATTTACCTGCCTTAAAAACAGGGCGGGCCGTGGACTGATCACACTACAGAAGAAAGGAATTTATCAGGTAAGCATAAATTATGTTTTCTTCTGTTAAGTGTGATCAGTCCACGGGTCATCATTACTTCTGGGATACCAATACCAAAGCAAAAGTACACGGATGACGGGAGGGATAGGCAGGCTCTTTATACAGAAGGAACCACTGCCTGAAGAACCTTTCTCCCAAAAATAGCCTCCGATGAAGCAAAAGTGTCAAATTTGTAAAATTTGGAAAAAGTATGAAGCGAAGACCAAGTTGCAGCCTTGCAAATCTGTTCAACAGAGGCCTCATTCTTGAAGGCCCAAGTGGAAGCCACAGCTCTAGTAGAATGAGCTGTAATTCTTTCAGGAGGCTGCTGTCCAGCAGTCTCATAAGCTAAACGAATTATGCTACGAAGCCAAAAAGAAAGAGAGGTAGCGGAAGCTTTTTGACCTCTCCTCTGCCCAGAGTAAATGACAAACAGAGAAGACGTTTGTCGAAATTCCTTAGTTGCCTGTAAGTAAAATTTTAGAGCACGGACTACATCCAGGTTGTGCAGTAGACGTTCCTTCTTTGAAGAAGGATTTGGGCATAAAGAAGGAACAACAATCTCTTGATTGATATTCCTGTTAGTAACTACCTTAGGTAAGAACCCAGGTTTAGTACGCAGGACTACCTTATCCGAATGAAAAATCAAATAAGGAGAATCACAATGTAAGGCTGATAATTCAGAGACTCTTCGAGCCGAGGAAATAGCCATTAAAAATAGAACTTTCCAAGATAACAACTTTATATCAATGGAATGAAGGGGTTCAAACGGAACGCCCTGTAAAACATTAAGAACAAGGTTTAAACTCCATGGTGGAGCAACAGTTTTAAACACAGGCTTAATCCTGGTCAAAGCCTGACAAAAAGCCTGGACGTCAGGAACTTCTGACAGACGTTTGTGTAACAGAATGGACAGAGCTGAGATCTGTCCCTTTAATGAACTAGCAGATAAACCCTTTTCTAAACCTTCTTGTAGAAAAGACAATATCCTAGGAATCCTAACCTTACTCCAAGAGTAACCTTTGGATTCACACCAATATAGGTATTTACGCCATATCTTATGGTAAATCTTTCTGGTAACAGGTTTCCTAGCCTGTATTAAGGTATCAATAACTGACTCAGAAAACCCACGTCTTGATAAAATCAAGCGTTCAATTTCCAAGCAGTCAGCTTCAGAGAAAGATTTTGATGTTTGAAGGGACCCTGTATCAGAAGGTCCTGCTTCAGAGGTAGAGACCAAGGTGGACAGGATGACATGTCCACCAGGTCTGCATACCAAGTCCTGCGTGGCCACGCAGGTGCTATTAGAATCACTGATGCTCTCTCTTGTTTGATTCTGGCAATCAATCGAGGAAGCAACGGGAAGGGTGGAAACACGTAAGCCATCCTGAAGTCCCAAGGTGCTGTCAGAGCATCTATCAGGACTGCTCCTGGATCCCTGGATCTGGACCCGTAACGAGGAAGCTTGGCGTTCTGACGAGACGCCATGAGATCTATCTCTGGTTTGCCCCAACGTCGCAGTATTTGGGCAAAGACCTCCGGATGAAGTTCCCACTCCCCCGGATGAAAAGTCTGACGACTTAAGAAATCCGCCTCCCAGTTCTCCACTCCCGGGATGTGGATTGCTGACAGGTGGCAAGAGTGAGACTCTGCCCAGAGAATTATCTTTGATACTTCCATCATAGCTAGGGAGCTTCTTGTCCCTCCCTGATGGTTGATGTAAGCAACAGTCGTGATGTTGTCCGACTGAAACCTGATGAACCCCCGAGTTGTCAACTGGGGCCAAGCCAGGAGGGCATTGAGAACTGCTCTCAATTCCAGAATGTTTATTGGCAGGAGACTCTCCTCCTGACTCCATTGTCCCTGAGCCTTCAGAGAATTCCAGACGGCACCCCAACCTAGAAGGCTGGCGTCTGTTGTTACAATTGTCCAGTCTGGTCTGCTGAATGGCATCCCCCTGGACAGATGTGGCCGAGAAAGCCACCATAGAAGAGAATTTCTGGTCTCTTGATCCAGATTCAGAGAAGGGGATAAGTCTGAGTAATCCCCATTCCACTGACTTAGCATGCACAGTTGCAGTGGTCTGAGGTGTAAGCGTGCAAAGGGTACTATGTCCATTGCCGCTACCATTAAGCCGATTACCTCCATGCATTGAGCCACTGACGGGTGTTGAATGGAATGTAGGGTGCGGCAAGCACTTTGAAGTCTTGTTAGCCTGTCCTCTGTCAGGTAAATCTTCATTTCTACAGAATCTATAAGAGTCCCCAGGAAGGGAACTCTTGTGAGTGGAACGAGTGAACTTTTCTTTTCGTTCACCTTCCATCCATGTGACCTTAGAAATGCCAGCACTAACTCTGTATGAGACTTGGCAGTTTGAAAGCTTGAAGCTTGTATCAGAATGTCGTCTAGGTATGGAGCTACCGAGATTCCCCGCGGTCTTAGTACCGCCAGAAGAGCACCCAGAACCTTTGTGAAGATTCTTGGAGCTGTAGCCAATCCGAATGGAAGAGCCACAAACTGGTAATGCCTGTCTAGGAAGGCAAACCTTAGGTACCGATAATGATCTTTGTGAATCGGTATGTGAAGGTAAGCATCTTTTAAATCTACAGTGGTCATGTACTGACCCTCTTGGATCATAGGTAAAATTGTCCGAATAGTCTCCATCTTGAACGATGGAACTCTTAGGAATTTGTTTAGGATCTTTAAGTCCAGGATTGGTCTGAAAGTTCCCTCTTTTTTGGGAACCACAAACAGATTTGAGTAAAACCCCTGTCCCTGTTCCGATCGTGGAACTGGATGGATTACTCCCATTAACAAGAGCTCTTGTACGCAGCGTAGAAACGCCTCTTTCTTTGTCTGGATTGATGACAATCTTGACAGATGAAATCTCTCTCTTGGAGGAGAGTATTTGAAGTCCAGAAGGTATCCCTGAGATATTATCTCTAGCGCCCAGGGATCCTGGACATCTCTTGCCCAAGCCTGGGCGAAGAGAGAAAGTCTGCCCCCCACTAGATCCGATCCCGGATCGGGGGCCCTCAATTCATGCTGTTTTAGGGGCAGCAGCAGGTTTCCTGGCCTGCTTGCCCTTGTTCCAGGACTGGTTAGGTTTCCAGCCTTGTCTGTAGCGAACAACAGCTCCTTCCTGTTTTGGTGCAGAGGAAGTTGATGCTGCTCCTGCTTTGAAATTACGAAAGGAACGAAAATTAGACTGTCTAGCCTTAACTTTGGCTTTGTCCTGAGGCAGGGCATGGCCTTTACCTCCTGTAATGTCAGCGATAATCTCTTTCAACCCGGGCCCGAATAAGGTCTGCCCTTTGAAAGGTATATTAAGCAATTTAGACTTAGAAGTAACATCAGCTGACCAGGATTTTAGCCACAGCGCCCTGCGTGCCTGAATGGCGAATCCTGAATTCTTCGCCGTAAGTTTAGTAAGATGTACTACGGCCTCCGAAATGAATGAATTAGCTAGTTTAAGGACTCTAAGCCTGTCCGTAATGTCGTCCAGAGTAGCTGAACCAATGTTCTCTTCCAGAGACTCAATCCAGAATGCCGCTGCAGCCGTGATCGGCGCAATGCATGCAAGGGGTTGCAATATAAAACCTTGTTGAACAAACATTTTCTTAAGGTAACCCTCTAACTTTTTATCCATTGGATCTGAAAAAGCACAGCTATCCTCCACCGGGATAGTGGTACGCTTAGCTAAGGTAGAAACTGCTCCCTCCACCTTAGGGACCGTTTGCCATAAGTCCCTTGTGGTGGCGTCTATTGGAAACATTTTTCTAAATATCGGAGGGGGTGAGAACGGCACACCGGGTCTATCCCACTCCTTAGTAACAATTTCAGTAAGTCTCTTAGGTATAGGAAAAACCTCAGTACTCGTCGGTACCGCAAAATATTTATCCAACCTACACATTTTCTCTGGTATTGCAACTGTGTTACAATCATTCAGAGCCGCTAACACCTCCCCTAGTAATACACGGAGGTTTTCCAGTTTAAATTTGAAATATCTGAATCCAGTCTGTTTGGATCAGAACCGTCACCCACAGAATGAAGTTCTCCGTCCTCATGTTCTGCCACCTGTGACGCAGTGTCTGGCATGGCCCTAATATTATCAGCGCACTCTGTTCTCACCCCAGAGTGATCACGCTTACCTCTTAGTTCTGGTAATTTAGCCAAAACCTCAGTCATAACAGTAGCCATATCCTGTAATGTGATTTGTAATGGCCGCCCAGATGTACTCGGCGCTACAATATCACGCACCTCCCTCTGAGCGGGAGATGTAGGTACTGACACGTGAGGCGAGTTAGTCGGCATAACTCTCCCCTCGTTGTTTGGTGAAATTTGTTCAATTTGTACAGATTGACTTTTATTTAAAGTAGCATCAATACAGTTAGTACATAAATTTCTATTGGGCTCCACTTTGGCATTGCAACAAATGACACAGGTATCATCCTCTGAATCAGACATGTTTAACACACTAGCAAATAAACTTGCAACTTGGAAATACAATTCAATTAGAATAATATTAAAACGTACTGTGCCTTTAAGAAGCACAGAAGATCTATGACAGTTGAAAATTAATAAATTGAAACAGTTATAGCCTCAATCCTTGTAAACAACACAACTTTAGCAAAGGTTTAATCCCATTAGCAAAGATAACAAATTCTGAAAGCAGGAAACAAATTACAGAATAAACGTTTTTTATCTCAGTCAAACTACAATTCTCACAGCTCTGCTGAGAGAAATTACCTCCCTCAAAATAAGTTTTGAAGACCCCTGAGCTCTGTAGAGATGAACCGGATCATGCAGGGAATACAATGAGTTGCTGACTGAAATATTTGATGCGTAGTAAAAGCGCCAAAAAACGGCCCCTCCCCCTCACACACAGCAGTGAGGGAGAACAGAAACTGTCAGAAAACAGATTAAGCAACTGCCAAGTGGAAAAATAGTGCCCAAACATTTATTCACTCAGTACCTCAGTAAATGAAAACGATTTTACATTCCAGCAAAAACGTTAAACATAATCTCTAGTTATTAAACAGCTTTATGTATTTCTTACAGTGTAATTCTAGTGAAGTACCATTCCCCAGAATACTGAAGTGTAAAGTATACATACATGACATTATATCGGTATGGCAGGATTTTCTCATCAATTCCATTATCAGAAAATAAAAACTGCTACATACCTCTATGCAGATTCATCTGCCCGCTGTCCCCTGATCTGAAGTTTACCTCTCCTCAGATGGCCGAGAAACAGCAATATGATCTTAACTACTCCGGCTAAAATCATAACAAAAACTCTGGTAGATTCTTCTTCAAACTCTGCCAGAGAGATAATAACACACTCCGGTGCTATTTTAAAATAACAAACTCTTGATTGAAGATAAAAACTAAGTATAATCACCATAGTCCTCTCACACATCCTATCTAGTCGTTGGGTGCAAGAGAATGACTGGGAGTGACGTAGAGGGGAGGAGCTATATGCAGCTCTGCTGGGTGAATCCTCTTGCACTTCCTGTTGGGGAGGAGTAATATCCCAGAAGTAATGATGACCCGTGGACTGATCACACTTAACAGAAGAAACTTAAATCAAAACCAGTAGAATCAAACTGAGACAACTGCCTGAATAACTTTTCTACCAAAGACTGCTTCAGGAGAAGCAAAATACATCAAAATGGTAAAAACAATAAAAGTATGCAAAGAAGACCAAATTACTGCTTTGCAAATTTGATTATCCGAAAATTCATTCTGAAAAGCCCAAGAAATAGTGACTGAACTTAGCAGAATGAGCTTTAAATCTCTGAGGCGGAACCTGCCCTGCCTCCAAATAAGCCTTGAAAAACAAAAGCTTTAACCAGGATGCCAAAGAAATGGCAGAGGCTTTCTAACCTTCTCTGAAACCAGAAAAACAACAAATAAGACTAGAAGTCTTCTGAAATCCTAGTAACCTCGATATAGAATTACAAAGCTCTTACCATATCCAAAGGATGTAAAGAACTCTCAAAGAATTCTTTAGGATTAGAATACAAAGAAGGAACAACCATTTCTCTACTAATGTTGTTCAAATTCAGAACCTTAGGAAGAGAAAAAATAAAGAAGTCCACAAAACAACTTATCTAGATGAAAAATCAGATAAGGAGACACAATAGAGAGCTGATAAATCAGAAACTCTTCTATCAGAAGAGATAGCCAAAAGAAACAACTCTTTTCAAGAAAGTAGATAATCTTCAAAGAAAATATAGGATCAAAAGAAAGAGCCTGCTAAATCCTTAAACCAAATTAAGACTCCAAAAAGGAGAAATTAATAAATAAACAGGCTTGATACAAACCAAAGCCTAAACAAAACAGTGAATATCAGGAATTTAAGCAATATTTCTAAGAAATAAAAAAGAAAGAACAGAAATTTGTCCCTTCAAAAAATTTGGAGACAAACTTTAACCAAACCATCCTGAAGAAACTAAAAAATCCTAGGAATTCTAAAGGAATGCCAAAAGAATTCATGAGAAGAACACCATAAAAACAGAATTTATGTTTACCTGATAAATTGCTTTCTCCAACGGTGTGTCCGGTCCACGGCGTCATCCTTACTTGTGGGATATTCTCTTCCCCAACAGGAAATGGCAAAGAGCCCAGCAAAGCTGGTCACATGATCCCTCCTAGGCTCCGCCTACCCCAGTCATTCGACCGACGTTAAGGAGGAATATTTGCATAGGAGAAACCATATGGTACCGTGGTGACTGTAGTTAAAGAAAATAAAATATCAGACCTGATTAAAAAAACCAGGGCGGGCCGTGGACCGGACACACCGTTGGAGAAAGCAATTTATCAGGTAAACATAAATTCTGTTTTCTCCAACATAGGTGTGTCCGGTCCACGGCGTCATCCTTACTTGTGGGAACCAATACCAAAGCTTTAGGACACGGATGAAGGGAGGGAGCAAATCAGGTCACCTAAATGGAAGGCACCACGGCTTGCAAAACCTTTCTCCCAAAAATAGCCTCAGAAGAAGCAAAAGTATCAAACTTGTAAAATTTGGTAAAAGTGTGCAGTGAAGACCAAGTCGCTGCCCTACATATCTGATCAACAGAAGCCTCGTTCTTGAAGGCCCATGTGGAAGCCACAGCCCTAGTGGAATGAGCTGTGATTCTTTCGGGAGGCTGCCGTCCGGCAGTCTCGTAAGCCAATCTGATGATGCTTTTAATCCAAAAAGAGAGAGAGGTAGAAGTTGCTTTTTGACCTCTCCTTTTACCGGAATAAACAACAAACAAGGAAGATGTTTGTCTAAAATCCTTTGTAGCATCTAAATACAATTTTAGAGCGCGAACAACATCCAAATTGTGCAACAAACGTTCCTTCTTTGAAACTGGTTTCGGACACAGAGAAGGTACGATAATCTCCTGGTTAATGTTTTTGTTAGAAACAACTTTCGGAAGAAAACCAGGTTTAGTACGCAAAACCACCTTATCTGCATGGAACACCAGATAAGGAGGAGAACACTGCAGAGCAGATAATTCTGAAACTCTTCTAGCAGAAGAAATTGCAACCAAAAACAAAACTTTCCAAGATAATAATTTAATATCAACGGAATGCAAGGGTTCAAACGGAACCCCCTGAAGAACTGAAAGAACTAAATTGAGACTCCAAGGAGGAGTCAAAGGTTTGTAAACAGGCTTGATTCTAACCAGAGCCTGAACAAAGGCTTGAACATCTGGCACAGCTGCCAGCTGTTTGTGAAGTAACACCGACAAGGCGGAAATCTGTCCCTTCAGGGAACTTGCAGATAATCCTTTTTCCAATCCTTCTTGAAGGAAGGATAGAATCCTAGGAATCTTAACCTTGTCCCAAGGGAATCCTTTAGATTCACACCAACAGATATATTTTTTCCAAATCTTGTGGTAAATCTTTCGAGTTACAGGCTTTCTGGCCTGAACAAGAGTATCGATAACAGAATCTGAGAATCCTCGCTTCGATAAAATCAAGCGTTCAATCTCCAAGCAGTCAGCTGGAGTGAAACCAGATTCGGATGTTCGAACGGACCCTGAACAAGAAGGTCTCGTCTCAAAGGTAGCTTCCAAGGTGGAGCCGATGACATATTCACCAGATCTGCATACCAAGTCCTGCGTGGCCACGCAGGAGCTATCAAGATCACCGACGCCCTCTCCTGATTGATCCTGGCTACCAGCCTGGGGATGAGAGGAAACGGCGGGAACACATAAGCTAGTTTGAAGGTCCAAGGTGCCACTAGTGCATCCACTAGAGCCGCCTTGGGATCCCTGGATCTGGACCCGTAGCAGGGAACTTTGAAGTTCTGACGAGAGGCCATTAGATCCATGTCTGGAATGCCCCACAGCTGAGTGACTTGGGCAAAGATTTCCGGATGGAGTTCCCACTCCCCCGGATGCAATGTCTGACGACTCAGAAAATCCGCTTCCCAATTTTCCACTCCTGGGATGTGGATAGCAGACAGGTGGCAGGAGTGAGACTCCGCCCATAGAATGATTTTGGTCACTTCTTCCATCGCTAGGGAACTCCTTGTTCCCCCCTGATGGTTGATGTACGCAACAGTCGTCATGTTGTCTGATTGAAACCGTATGAACTTGGTCCTCGCTAGCTGAGGCCAAGCCTTGAGAGCATTGAATATCGCTCTCAGTTCCAGAATATTTATCGGTAGAAGAGATTCTTCCCGAGACCAAAGACCCTGAGCTTTCAGGGATCCCCAGACCGCGCCCCAGCCCATCAGACTGGCGTCGGTCGTGACAATGACCCACTCTGGTCTGCGGAATGTCATCCCTTGTGACAGGTTGTCCAGGGACAGCCACCAACGGAGTGAGTCTCTGGTCCTCTGATTTACTTGTATCTTTGGAGACAAGTCTGTATAGTCCCCATTCCACTGACTGAGCATGCACAGTTGTAATGGTCTTAGATGAATGCGCGCAAAAGGAACTATGTCCATTGCCGCTACCATCAACCCGATCACTTCCATGCACTGAGCTATGGAAGGAAGAGGAACGGAATGAAGTATCCGACAAGAGTCTAGAAGTTTTGTTTTTCTGGCCTCTGTTAGAAAAATCCTCATTTCTAAGGAGTCTATAATTGTTCCCAAGAAGGGAACCCTTGTTGACGGGGATAGAGAACTCTTTTCCACGTTCACTTTCCAGCCGTGAGATCTGAGAAAGGCCAGGACGATGTCCGTGTGAGCCTTTGCTTGAGGAAGGGACGACGCTTGAATCAGAATGTCGTCCAGGTAAGGTACTACTGCAATGCCCCTTGGTCTTAGCACCGCTAGAAGGGACCCTAGTACCTTTGTGAAAATCCTTGGAGCAGTGGCTAATCCGAAAGGAAGCGCCACGAACTGGTAATGTTTGTCCAGGAATGCAAACCTTAGGAACCGATGATGTTCCTTGTGGATAGGAATATGTAGATACGCATCCTTTAAATCCACCGTGGTCATGAATTGACCTTCCTGGATGGAAGGAAGAATAGTTCGAATGGTTTCCATCTTGAACGATGGAACCTTGAGAAATTTGTTTAAGATCTTGAGATCTAAGATTGGTCTGAACGTTCCCTCTTTTTTGGGAACTATGAACAGATTGGAGTAGAACCCCATCCCTTGTTCTCTTAATGGAACAGGATGAATCACTCCCATTTTTAACAGGTCTTCTACACAATGTAAGAACGCCTGTCTTTTTATGTGGTCTGAAGACAACTGAGACCTGTGGAACCTCCCCCTTGGGGGAAGTCCCTTGAATTCCAGAAGATAACCCTGGGAGACTATTTCTAGCGCCCAAGGATCCAGAACATCTCTTGCCCAAGCCTGAGCGAAGAGAGAGAGTCTGCCCCCCACCAGATCCGGTCCCGGATCGGGGGCCAATATTTCATGCTGTCTTGGTAGCAGTGGCAGGTTTCTTGGCCTGCTTTCCCTTGTTCCAGCCTTGCATTGGTCTCCAAGCTGGCTTGGCTTGAGAAGTATTACCCTCTTGCTTAGAGGACGTAGCACTTTGGGCTGGTCCGTTTTTACGAAAGGGACGAAAATTAGGTCTATTTTTTGCCTTGAAAGGCCGATCCTGAGGAAGGGCGTGGCCCTTACCCCCAGTGATATCAGAGATAATCTCTTTCAAGTCAGGGCCAAACAGCGTTTTCCCCTTGAAAGGAATGTTTAGTAGCTTGTTCTTGGAAGACGCATCAGCCGACCAAGATTTCAACCAAAGCGCTCTGCGCGCCACAATAGCAAACCCAGAATTCTTAGCCGCTAACCTAGCCAATTGCAAAGTGGCGTCTAGGGTGAAAGAATTAGCCAATTTGAGAGCATTGATTCTGTCCATAATCTCCTCATAAGGAGGAGAATCACTATCGAGCGCCTTTATCAGTTCATCAAACCAGAAACATGCGGCTGTAGTGACAGGGACAATGCATGAAATTGGTTGTAGAAGGTAACCCTGCTGAACAAACATCTTTTTAAGCAAACCTTCTAATTTTTTATCCATAGGATCTTTGAAAGCACAACTATCCTCTATGGGTATAGTGGTGCGTTTGTTTAAAGTAGAAACCGCTCCCTCGACCTTGGGGACTGTCTGCCATAAGTCCTTTCTGGGGTCGACCATAGGAAACAATTTTTTAAATATGGGGGGAGGGACGAAAGGAATACCGGGCCTGTCCCATTCTTTATTAACAATGTCCGCCACCCGCTTGGGTATAGGAAAAGCTTCTGGGAGCCCCGGCACCTCTAGGAACTTGTCCATTTTACATAGTTTCTCTGGGATGACCAACTTTTCACAATCATCCAGAGTGGATAATACCTCCTTAAGCAAAATGCGGAGATGTTCCAACTTAAATTTAAATGCAATCACATCAGGTTCAGCCTGTTGAGAAATGTTCCCTGAATCAGTAATTTCTCCCTCAGACAAAACCTCCCTGGCCCCCTCAGATTGGGTTAGGGGCCCTTCAGAGATATTAATATCAGCGTCGTCATGCTCTTCAGTAACTAAAACAGAGCAGCCACGCTTACGCTGACAAGGGTTCATTTTGGCTAAAATGTTTTTGACAGAATTATCCATTACAGCCGTTAATTGTTGCATAGTAAGGAGTATTGGCGCGCTAGATGTACTAGGGGCCTCCTGAGTGGGCAAGACTCGTGTAGACGAAGGAGGGAATGATGCAGTACCATGCTTACTCCCCTCACTTGAGGAATCATCTTGGGCATCATTGTCATTATCACATAAATCACATTTATTTAAATGAATAGGAATTCTGGCTTCCCCACATTCAGAACACAGTCTATCTGGTAGTTCAGACATGTTAAACAGGCATAAACTTGATAAGAAAGTACAAAAAACGTTTTAAAATAAAACCGTTACTGTCACTTTAAATTTTAAACTGAACACACTTTATTACTGCAATTGCGAAAAAACATGAAGGAATTGTTCAAAATTCACCAAATTTTCACCACAGTGTCTTAAAGCCTTAAAAGTATTGCACACCAAATTTGGAAGCTTTAACCCTTAAAATAACGGAACCGGAGCCGTTTTAAAACTTTAACCCCTTTACAGTCCCTGGTATCTGCTTTGCTGAGACCCAACCAAACCCAAAGGGGAATACGATACCAAATGACGCCTTCAGAAAGTCTTTTCTAAGTATCAGAGCTCCTCTCACATGCGACTGCATGCCATGCCTCTCAAAAACAAGTGCGCCACACCGGCGCGAAAATGAGGCTCTGCTTATGCTTTGGGAAAGTCCCTAAGAAATAAGGTGTCTAATACAGTGCCTGCCGATATTATTATATCAAAATACCCAGATAAAATGATTCCTCAAGGCTAAATATGTGTTAATAATGAATCGATTTAGCCCAGAAAAGTCTACAGTCTTAATAAGCCCTTGTGAAGCCCTTATTTACGATCGTAATAAACATGGCTTACCGGATCCCATAGGGAAAATGACAGCTTCCAGCATTACATCGTCTTGTTAGAATGTGTCATACCTCAAGCAGCAAGAGACTGCACACTGTTCCCCCAACTGAAGTTAATTGCTCTCAACAGTCCTGTGTGGAACAGCCATGGATTTTAGTTACGGTTGCTAAAATCATTTTCCTCATACAAACAGAAATCTTCATCTCTTTTCTGTTTCTGAGTAAATAGTACATACCAGCACTATTTCAAAATAACAAACTCTTGATTGAATAATAAAAAACTACAGTTAAACACTAAAAAACTCTAAGCCATCTCCGTGGAGATGTTGCCTGTACAACGGCAAAGAGAATGACTGGGGTAGGCGGAGCCTAGGAGGGATCATGTGACCAGCTTTGCTGGGCTCTTTGCCATTTCCTGTTGGGGAAGAGAATATCCCACAAGTAAGGATGACGCCGTGGACCGGACACACCTATGTTGGAGAAATATAGGTTTTCCAAACCTGATAATACATGTTCCTTGAAACAGACTTATAAGCCTACAACATAGTAATAAAAAATGAATCAGAGAAACCTCTATGACTAAACACTAATCAATTTCCATACCTTCAAATTAGTAATTTGAGATCCTGATGGAAAAATGGCCCTTGAAACAAGAGGGCTGGCCAAAGAGAAAAGCGGGCTAAGGCTGGTAACTGGACATCCGGACAAGATAGACATACCAAGCCTGTGAGGCCATGCTGATGCTATCAGAAACACATGAGACTGTTCCAATATGATCTTGGAGATCACCTTTGGAAGAAAAAAACAGAGGTGGAAACATGTAGCCAGGTTACAAAACCAAGACACTGCTAATGCATCCACCACCTCCGCCTAAGGATCCCTGGACCTGAAAAAAACCCCTGGAAACTGAGAAAACACATCTGTATAAAGATAGCACTCCCCCGGGGGTAAAGTCTGACGGCTGAGATAATCCACCTCCCAAATGTCTAAACCTGAAATATGAATCGTAGAAATTAGAAAGGAGATAAATTACACCTAAGAATGTATTCAAGATACTTAAGAGTCCCTATTAATGACGCCATGCCTTTAGTTAAATCGATACCGAGGAGCCAATTCATTAGACTCAAACGTAATGCTAGCAATCTTGAAAATTATGTACAGGGTGGTGAAGAATTGATCACACGACTTAAAGCTAGAGGCTACAATGAAAGAGAATTATTTAAAACATTCAAAGAGATTAAAAATTGGAAGCCTAAACCCATAGATTCCCCCCTTCCAACAGGGACAACTGGTAGTACTACCTTACTTAGGGATGATTCTAATAAGAAGAATTATCTTGATGAAAATAGTATTGTATTTTCAACTGAATTCTCACTTCAATACAATTCTATTTGTGGTATAATTAAAAAACATCTACATATTTTAAAAGGTGATGAAATTTTACTACCTCATATTAAAAATTGTAAATTTGTAGCAAAAAAAACACCCACACTAGCGACCAAGCTTTCTCCTAGTTTAGTGAAATCTAATACAAGTACTAACACTAATTGGCTCAGGGGTAAAGGTAATTTCAAAGCACACCTTTCAAATTGTTTAACATGTGAAACAATGGACTACACCAATACATTCAATAGTGCAGTTACAGGTGAAATTTTTAAAATTGTTTTCTATGCTACTTGCCTTACCTCCTATATAGTATATCTACTCGATTGCCAACTTTGCAAGGCCCAATATGTTGGTCAATCAACTAGGAGCCTTAGGGATCGCACTAGGGAACATTTGAGAGATGTGAAAAACTTTAATAAGGATTCTGCGGTTGCCAGACATTTTAATTCTTTTCATTTCACAAATGTACCTAGGTTTAAAATTAAGATCATAGATATAGCGAGAGTTCCCCTGCGTGGTGGCAATGTGTTAAAAATACTTGACAAGAAGGAATTATATTGGATCTATAAGTTAAGATCGAAATCACCATTGGGTATGAACCTAGAATGGGACATGAGATATTTTGTTGATTAGGTAAACATGATTTTATATACCTATTACTGTACACTCATACATATATTTTCATATTAGTATGTTTTCAGCATTTGTTTACCTATTTATCCACACAACACTCCAGTCTGGTTCCATTTAACTCAACTACAGGAAAAGGTATTTTGTGTATGATCATACGTGTGGTGACACATACATGTAATATTATAATTTCATTTTGATATGAGACATGTTTGCAGTTATCTCGTGTAGGATGATTATAGTATTTATTGGGTCTTTGCTGACATTCATATACATTCACATACATGTTTTTACATGTGCTTTTCTTATATGTATGTGTGCAAATATTCGTCATGTATGTGTGTGCTCATACACACGTCTTACTCATCTGCAAATGATAAATTTCAAAGTGTCTTTATTTATTTTTTCCCATTTTTTGTTTGTTCATTATTATTTTTTGTCAATTTTCTTTCTTTTATATAAACTGTTTTCTAAGTAATTAGGAATAATAACAATTTTTTGATGTAATTAATGATGCAATTTTCTAACAAGCCAAGTATTGCTATACTTTCACAAGTAATATGTCTTTTTTGTTCTTAAATACACAACCTAATGCATTTTAATGGGGCTGAGTATTAAATTAATTAGGAGAAAATTCATGTGTGAAACTGATCAAATTACAGAATTCAAAGATCAATCTCCTATTGGTTCCTGCCCCTTTAAATACATTAGCTTCCATTACTTGCACTTAGCATCTATGAGTAAGCGCACACCAGCGCGAAACATGTTAGATGGCTAACTACCCTCCTTGTTATTTTTGTGTTTTTTCTATTTTAATGGAATAAAGTCTCTTTTTTTACCTGTTTGCTCAGCAGCCTTCCATTTTTTCCTTGCTGAGTCTTTTGCGGTCGTCCGCCCCTACTTGGTTGGCTCCACACTAATTCCCCTCTTTCCAGTCTTGGTCTAACCCATTCACCCCCCGGTCCTCAGCGGAAGTAACTTGCAGCAGCTCCGCTCTCTCTCTACTCCCTATTAATGATTGACATATTCCACAAGTGTGATATTGTCTGTCTGAAAGCAAAAATAAAAAGTTCTCGTAAAAGAGGCCAAGCCTGAAAGAGTTCTGAAAATAGCACAGAGTTCTAAAATATCGATTGGTAACCTCGCCTCTTGAGGTTTCCAAACCCCTTGTGCTGTCAGAGATACTCAGACAGTTCCCCGATCTGTAAGACTTGTATCCAATAAAAATACAGTCCAGGTAGGACCCCTTGTGCTGTCAGAGATACTCAGACAGTTCCCCGATCTGTAAGACTTGTATCCAATAAAAATACAGTCCAGGAAGGATGAACAAAAGGAGGCCTCCTGAAAAAACGATGATAGTCTAATCACCAAATCAGATAGAGTTGAGTGTTTGGATTTAAGAAAATCAACTATGATATCTGAAAACAATCCCTGCACCATTGATTCAGTATGCAAAGCTAATGAGGTCTCAGATGAAAAACGAGCAAAGGGAATCACATCCGCTGCTGAAGTTATCAGACCTAAAATTTCCATGAGAAAAAGAGCAAGCGATCCCAGTATCCATATATATATAAAAACAGCCTTTATTTCTTCACATTAAAAGATGACATGGTACACACAGTAAGAGTATCAGGTTTTACGCGTTTCGGCTGGGTGCCGTACTCATAAACCTGATTAGACACAGGTAAGTGCCTACTTAAAAAGGGTACAAAACAGATGGTTATTGGTTGGTGTTAAGCACACCCCTATTAACCATTTAGATACAGAAAATACACAATCAACTGCTTTGCTCACTCGTAAGAAACATGAATATGGTCAGTTTTAACACAGAGAAACAGCAACAAGTAATTAGTGGCTACTATGTTATATCCCAAATGGCAGAAAAAAGTTTATATGGTAATAGGAAAACAAATGAGAAGACAATAGTTTAGAAAAATCTATCTAGATTAAATACACTCATTTTGAATTATTACCATATCTACTAAACATAATCTTAAAATTTTGTGCACATACATAAATAAACAGAATTCCCTTGCTAGCTATATATATATGTCAGACTAGAAGGTATTTTAATAAATCTATATAAGTGTAAGTGCCAAATAAGATTAATTATTTTAGATAAAAAATGCTTTATTGGGATGTTTGTAGCAATCTGTATTAGAGGTCAGTTTTTTGGGGGTTAGTACCTCTGGTATTTTATCTCATCTTATGTTATCTCTTGGTAATATGCAAGGATATTTAAAAAAAAAAAAAATTTTTTAGATATAGTTGGACAAAAAAAAAAGTTATTCCGTATATGCATATATTGGGCATTGGTATATGGATTCGCATATATAATGCCAGAGAGCTGGAGGCGCAATGGATCATGAGGCAATTTACTTCCAATGGTTTCTAATGTCAAACTCGGAATTAAACCCATGTGGGATCTGAGTGTTAAGCTTCATGATCCAGTACACCTCCTGTCTGGCCAAAAGTTGGTCTTTATTTCCTCATCTAGGGGGCAATTTTATGGTTTCAATACCTCGCCATTTAAAGGATCCAGTGTCCTTGCCGTGCACCTCTATAAAGTGTTGTGATAGTGCCGAACATGGTTTTTCATATTTGATGTAACGAAGATGTTCTCGAATCCTTGTCCGGACCTCCCTGCTTGTCATTCCAACATACTGTTTGGAATGTGCTTGGCACTCTATGAGGTACACGACATAGACACTGGAACACTTTATACATCCTTTTGAGAGAAATTTTTCTCCAGTTGAGCAAGAGTAAAATTCTTTGCCCTCCGTGATGGAGTCGCAGGCCTTACATCTGTGATCCCCACACTTGTAAGTGCCGTTGACTTGTAACCAAGAGCTTCTCTTCCTTGAATTGGAAGGCAAAAGACTAGGGGACAAAAGATTGCCCAAAGTCGGGTTTTTTGAATAGACACACTTGAACCCTTTTTCCTACTGTGGTTTTTAAATGCACATCACCTAAAAGAATTTCCTAATGATGCTGCACACAGTAGAATAATCTGAAGAATATTGGGTAATAAAGGTAAGTGGTCTATCTTGCTCGTTCACCTTACGCTGTAATTGTTGTGGGTTTCTTCCTGCTGAGGCCACATTTTTGGCTACATTGTTGAGCAGTTTGGAGGGATAACCCCTAATTTTTAGTCTCCGCTTAATTTCCTTGGTTTCTGCAAAGTAATCACTATCACTGCTGCAGATCCTTCTGGCCCTCAAGAACTGGCTCTTTGCAATGCCACTAAATACATGAGGGGGGTGCCCACTTTTGTGGTGCAGGATCGTGTTCCCTGAAATTGGTTTCCGGTAAAGTTTTGAATCAATTTTATGTGTCACTGAATCTCCTGTTAGAGTGACATCCAAAAAAATTGACTCTGGAGGGGTGCCACTCATGAGTAAACTTTAGGCCATGTCTAGCTTCATTTAGGAACCTAAGGAATGAATCAGCCTGTTCCTCAGTTGACGACCAGATAAATATCAGGTCGTCTATGAAGAGAAAATAGAAAACCACTTCTGCCCCGAGGGGGCTGTCACCTCCATAGATGAAAAAACGCTTGAGCCAGCCCATGAACAAGTTTGCATAGGAGGGGGCAAACTTGGCCCCCATGGCTGTGCCCTGTTTCTGGAGGTAAAAGACCCCTCAAAGCAGAAGTAGTTGTGCTCTAATAAGTACTGAGTGACACGTAAAAGATATGCAATGTTGTCTGTCGTTATGTCTGCACTGGACTTTAGAAAATATTCAATGGCCCTTAAACACATGTCATGGGGTATGCTGGAGTATAGAGAAACCACATCAATGGTTAGCCAGCTGTAATGTTCATGCCACTCAATTACACTCCAGCATACCCAACACTTGTGAAGTGTCACGGATATAACTGGGCAAAGCCAGAACATATGGCTGTAATACTCCATCTAACCAATCACATAATGGATCTAAAAGTGAGCCTATCCCTGATATGATTGGACGACCTTTTACATTGGTCACACTTTTATGGACTTTGGGCAGATGATGGAAGATGGGGATGATCAGGTGTGTTACATATAAGAAATCCGCTGTTTGTTGATCAAAAATACCTAATTCTACCCCATCATCCAACATCTGCCCAAGCTCATATTGAAAAACGTTTTGTGGGATTTTGGTCCACAATGGAATATGTACTGTGATCAGTTAGTTGGCGTAATGCCTCATTTACATAGTCTACTCGATCCAATACCACCACACTGCCTCCCTTGTCAGACTGTCTTATGACAATATTGTCATTGTTTTGTATTGAAGTAATGGCATCTTTTTCTGATCTAGAGAGATTGTGTGCGGCAGGAGTGGTAGATATGCTGAGTTTCTTTAGATCTTCTACTACCCGTTTGTGAAACACCTCCAGGGATTTTCCCCGGTTGTGTATAGGGTAGAAGTTAGAAGTGACTTTTCTCTGTGGGAATTTATTTTCAGTTATTTGACTAAGCATTGTAGACTCCCTTTCTAAACTTTCTAGGGATGTTACACTACAAGCTTCTTGAAAGTTGAGAGAAGGAAAATTTGTAAGTTCTGCGGTGTCATTTGAACATGGTCTTATATCATTAGTTTTAGCTGTCATTTCGAAATGTTTGTTAAGAGTTATCTTTCTTATGAAACAATTCAAATCAATGATTGTCTGGAAGAGGTTGAATTTCCTATTTGGACAGACACCCAAACCAAGTTCCAGGATCTTTAGTTCTGCTTTACTAAGTGTATGTGAATATAAATTGATGACACTACTTGAGGTCACTATTTTATCAGACCTCAAGTAGTATCATCAATTTATCTTCACATACACTTAGTAAAGCAGAACTAAAGATCCTGGAACTTGGTTTGGGTTTCTGTCCAAATAGGAAATTCAACCTCTTCCAATCATTGATTTAAATCGTTTCATAAGAAAGATAACTCTTAACAAACATTTCGAAATGACAGCTAAAACTAATGATGTAAGACCATGTTCAAATGACACCGCAGAACTTACAAATTTTCCTTCTCTCAACTTTCAAGAAGCTTGTAGTGTAACATCCCTAGAAAGTTTAGAAAGGGAGTCTACAATGCTTAGTCAAATAACTGAAAATAAATTCCCACAGAGAAAAGTCACTTCTAACTTCTACCCTATACACAACCGGGAAAAATCCCTGGAGGTGTTTCACAAACGGGTAGTAGAAGATCTAAAGAAACTCAGCATATCTACCACTCCTGCCACACACAATCTCTCTAGATCAGAAAAAGATGCCATTACTTCAATACAAAACAATGACAATATTGTCATAAGACAGTCTGACAAGGGAAGCAGTGTGGTGGTATTGGATCGAGTAGACTATGTAAATGAGGCATTACGCCAACTAACTGATCACAGTACATATTCCATTGTGGACCAAAATCCCACAAAACGTTTTCAATATGAGCTTGGGCAGATGTTGGATGATGGGGTAGAATTAGGTATTTTTGATCAACAAACAGCGGATTCCTTATATGTAACACACCTGATCATCCCCATCTTCCATCATCTGTCTAAAGTCCATAAAAGTGTGACCAATGTAAAAGGTCGTCCAATCATATCAGGGATAGGCTCGCTTTTAGAGCCATTATGTGATTGGTTAGATGGAGTATTACAGCCATATGTTCTGGCTTTGCCCAGTTATATCCGTGACACTTCACACGTGTTGGGTATGCTGGAGTGTATTGAGTGGCATGAACATTACAGCTGGCTAACCATTGATGTGGTTTCTCTATACTCCAGCATACCCCACGACATGGGTTTAAGGGCCATTGAATATTTTCTAAAGTCCAGTGCAGACATAACGACAGACAACATTGCATATCTTTTACGTGTCACTCAGTACTTATTAGAGCACAACTACTTCTGCTTTGAGGGGGTCTTTTACCTCCAGAAACAGGGCACAGCCATGGGGGCCAAGTTTGCCCCCTCCTATGCAAACTTGTTCATGGGCTGGCTCGAGCGATTTTTCATCTATGGAGGGGACAGCCCCCTCGGGGCAGAAGTGGTTTTCTATCGTCGCTTCATAGACGACCTGATATTTATCTGGTCGTCAACTGAGGAACAGGCTGATTCATTCACTAGGTTCCTAAATGAAGCTAGACATGGCCTAAAGTTTACTCATGAGTGGCACCCCCCCAGAGTCAATTTTTTGGATTTCACTGTAACAGGAGATTCAGTGACACATAAAATTGATTCAAAACTTTACCGGACACCAATTTCAGGTAACACGATCCTGCACCACAAAAGTGCGCACCCCCCCTCATGTATTTAGTGGCATTGCAAAGAGCCAGTTCTTGAGGGCCAGAAGGATCTGCAGCAGTGATAGTGATTACTTTGCAGAAACCAAGGAAATTAAGCGGAGACTAAAAATTAGGGGTTATCCCTCCAAACTGCTCAACAATGTAGCCAAAAATGTGGCCTCAGCAGGAAGAAACCCACAACAATTACAGCGTAAGGTGAACGAGCAAGATAGACCACTTACCTTTATTACCCAATATTCTTCGGATTATTCTACTGTGTGCAGCATCATTAGGAAATATTTTCCCATTCTTTTAGGTGATGTGCATTTAAAAACCACAGTAGAAAAAGGGTTCAAGTGTGTCTATTCAAAAAACCTGACTTTTGGCAATCTTTTGTCCCCTAGTCTTTTGCCTTCCAATTCAAGGAAGAGAAGCTCTTGGTTACAAGTCAACGGCACTTACAAGTGTGGGGATCACAGATGTAAGGCCTGCGACTCCATCACGGAGGGCAAAGAAATTTACTCTTGCTCAACTGGAGAAAAATTTCTCTCAAAAGGATGTATAAAGTGTTCCAGTGTCTAAGTCGTGTACCTCAGAGTGTCAAGCACATTCCAAACAGTATGTTGGAATGACAAGCAGGGAGGTCCGGACAAGGATTCGAGAACATCTTGGTTACATCAAATACGAAAAACCATGTTCGGCACTATCACAACACTTTATAGAGGTGCACAGCAAGGACACTGGATCCTTTAAATGGCGAAGTATTGCAACGATAAAATTGCCCCCTAGAGTAGGAAATAAAGACCAACTTTTGGCCAGACAGGAGGTGTACTGGATCATGAAGCTTAACACTCAGATCCCACATGGGTTTAATTACGAGTTTGACATTAGAAACCATTGGAAGTAAATTGCCTCATGATCCATTGCACCTCCAGCTCTCTGGCATTATATATGCGTCTCCATATACCAATGCCCAATATATGCATATACGGATTAACTCTTTTTTTTGTCCAACTATATATAAAAAATCTTTTTTTTTTAAATATCCTTGCATATTACCAAGAGATAACATAAGATGAGATAAAATACCAGAGGTACTAACCCCCAAAAAACTGACCTCTAATACAGATTGCTACAAACATCCCAATAAAGCATTTTTTATCTAAAATAATTAATCTTATTTGGCACTTACACTTATATAGATTTATTAAAATACCTTCTAGTCTGACATATATATCTAGCAAGGGAATTCTGTTTATTTATGTATGTGCACAAAATTTTAAGATTATGTTTAGTAGATATTGTAATAATTCAAAATGAGTGTATTTATTTAATCTAGATAGATTATTCTAAACTATTGTCTTCTCATTTGTTTTCTTATTACTATATAAACTCTTTTCTGCCATTTGGGATATAACATAGTAGCCACTAATTACTTGTTGCTGTTTCTCTGTGTTAAAACTGACCATATTCATGTTTCTTACGAGTGAGCAAAGCAGTTGATTGTGTATTTTCTGTATCTGAATGGTTAATAGTGGTGTGCTTAACACCAACCAATAACCATCTGTTTTGTAACCTTTTTTAAGTAGGCACTTACCTGTGTCTAATCAGGTTTATGAGTACGGCACCCAGTCGAAACGCGTAAAACCTGATACTCTTACTGTGTGTACCATGTCATCTTTTAATGTGAAGAAATAAAGGCTGTTTTTATATATATATGGATACTGGGATCGCTTGCTCTTTTTCTTTTTTGATATCTACACTTAGGATTACAAGGAATCCTTTTAAGATACCCTTTATCCACAAGTAACACCAAGGCATCTGAGGGCGGATCGAGTGCTTTCAAGTTACGGAGCAGCACAGGTTTTTGGCGATATCATTTGGAATACTTTGGCACAAATATCGCACCAGATTGGCTGACCACCCACCACGTGACCCAGTTTACAGACTCTCATTGGCCGCTTGCACCATAGAGGCAAACCGGAACCGGCTAAACGAAGAGCCGCACAGCTGAAGTCACTGCAGGAGCAGTACTCGATAAGCGGCGGCTGAAAGGATTTAGTAGCTTTGAGAGCAGTCGACAAGCAGTTAGAGCACCTGGATAGCTGTATCTCCGCGAACAGTGGATACTCGCCAGATGAAAATTTCACGGTCGCTGTGGGTGAGTCTTGTTAATGTATGGTATTTCCCTCAGGAATATACCATTACAACATATAGAGTGGAACTTTTTGCCTAACAGTGTTTATGCTTGATTTGTGCCATCATACCATATCACCTGTAAAGGTAAATACGGGATTGTGGACTGCCTTAACTATATCCGGCTTACAAGGGTAAAACACAGAATTACCTCTTTTTTACTAAAATTTCCATGCACATAGCCACGTAAAGGAATGTTCTAGACTGTAAGATTAGACAGGCTAACACCAATTACAATTGACTCTTGTCAGATAAAGACAAAGTCATGAACACTGAATCCATCTAGAAACCCAAAAAAAGGTGACCCTTGTCTGAGGAATCACGAAATACTTAGGTAAATTAAATCCTCTAACCAAGTCTTGAAGAAAAAAAACTAATTGATTCATGAGAGATTCTAATAAAAGAAAAGATTAAGCTAATAACAAGATACCATCCAAACAAGGAAACCATAATCACCTACAGTCTGATTACAGAAAGAAGGGCACTAAGAACCTTTGAAAAGATTCATAAGCTGTTGCGAGACCAAATGGAAAAGCGACAAATTGGTAAAGCTTACCTAAAAAAAGAGAATCTCAGAAACCGAAAGTGGTCTGAATGAAACAAAATATGGGGATACATATCCTGTAAAACTGCGTGGACATGAAATGACATTACTGAACAAAAGGCACAATAGTCCTTATAATCGCCAACTTGAAAGTTGAGACTCTTACAAAACAATATAAAGTTTTCAGAACCAAGATTGGACTGAATAAACCTTCCTTCTTTGGGACAAAGAATAGAATTGAATAGAAACCCAATCCCTGTTCCTGCTAAAGAACTGGTATAATCACTCCTGAAAAAATTCAGAGTGTACTGAGAAAGAAAGAATCTTCCCATAGAAGGTCTCATTCTAAAAATCTATTCAAAACTCTAAGAATAATATAGATTTTGGACTGAATTTTCAAAGAAAATTTAATCTGCCCCCCACCAGAAGGACTGGTTTGAGAACCGCACCTTCATGCAGTCTTAATAACTAATAATTATATAGCGTTTTTCTCCCAGAAGGATATAAAAAAACACTTTTTCAGTGCTTGCACTTGGAGTTAACCAGATCAGCAGCCGAAAAAAATAATTGTTATTATTACCCAAATAAATGAGTACACAATAAATTGACCTCAAAAGGCCGAAGGGCTGTATTAACCCTGCCGGGATATGAATCTATGACCCTTGGATCAAGAACAAGCGTTTGTGGTCAGGGTATTCACCGACTGATCTCCATCACCAGACTAAAAGTAGGACAGAAACTTTAAACATCCAGAATAGTGGAGATAATAGAAATCAAACAAATTATTACCCTAACAAGATAGAGATAATAAAATATATTTAAACCCATAATAATAGATATAGTAGACATAATAAAATGAATACATTTGAAGTAAATAAACAGAGCTATATACTTGAGAATCTAAAACTGCTTATGCTAACTGTTCAACAAAAGGTTGAGAGAACAGTAATGTCAGATACAGATAAAGCTGAGCTAAAAATATAAACAGTACGTGAATATGCTCTACTAAGGTTATATTCAAACTCTAAAGAATCCTGAAAATAAGTACCAATTTCCTTAGAAATAGTAGTACAGTCCCAAAAGGGAATCAGGATAAATAATTCTCTAGAACATAATACAGATAGTATATTGAATAGTAAAAAACCTCAGGAGCAAATTAAAATCTTAAAATCCAGATTTAAAAAAAGATTAATAACATACGATTACGAGTTTTGCGTTATGAGTAAAAAAGCAGCGTTATGGGTTATAACGCTGCTTTTCCACTAACGCTGCTGATGCGAGTCTTGTCAAAAAAGCTGTACCGCACACTTTTTTGGCCATAACGCAAATTAACTTACGCAATTTGCGGAAAGTCTTTTTTCAATGGGACTTCCATAGTGCCAATATTACAAGCTTTTTCTGGGAGGCCAAAAAGTGAGTGGTACAGCCTATACCGCAAGATTCGTAACAGAATAAAGTCAGTAGTTATGAGTTTTACGCTACAAAGCTGTAGCATAAAACTCATAACTAAAGTGTTAAAAAGTACACTAACACCCATAAACTACCTATTAACTCCTAAACCGAGGCCCAACCGCATCACAAACACTAAAATAAAATTATTAACCCCTAATCTGCCGCTCCGGACAACACCACCACTATAATAAACATATTAACCCCTAAACCGAACCCTAAATCTAACCCTAACTCCCCCTAACTTCAATATAATTAAAATAAATCTAAATAAAACCTACTATTAATAAATAAATAATTCCTATTTAAAACGAAATACTTACCTGTAAAATAAACCCTAAGCTAGCTACAATATAACTAATAGTTACATTGTAGCTAGCTTAGGTTTTATTTTTATTTCACAGGCACGTTTGTATTTATTTTAAACTAGGTAGACTAGTTAGTAAATAGTTATTAACTATTTACTAACTACCTAGCTAAAATAAATATAAATTTACCTGTGAAATAAAACCTAACCTGTCTTACACTAACACCTAACCTTACACTACAATTAAAATATTTACCTAAATTAAATACAATTACCTAAATTAAATACAATTACCTAAATTACAAAAACAAACAAACACTAAATATTTACCTAAATTAAATACAATTACCTAAATTAAATACAATTACCTAAATTACAAAAACAAACACTAAATTACACAAAATAAAAAAAGAAATGATCAGATATTTAAACTAATTATAACTAATCTAATAGCCCTATCAAAATAAAAAGCCCCCCAAAATAAAAATAGCATAAACTAAACTACCAATAGCCCTTAAAAGGGCATTTTGCAGGGTACTGCCCCAAATAAATCAGCTCTTTTACCTGTAAAAAAATACAAACAACCCCCCAACAGTAAAACCCACCACCCAACCAACCAACCCCCCAAATAAAATCCTAACTAAAAAAACCTAAGCTCCCCATTTCCCTGAAAAGGGCATTTGGATGGGCATTGCCCTTAAAAGGGCATTTAGCTCTTTTTCAAGTGCCCAAACCCCTAATCTAAAAATAAAACCCACCCAATAAACCCTTAAAAAAACCTAACACTAACCCCCGAAGATCCACTTACAGTTTTGAAGACCGGACATCCATCCTCAACGAAGCCGGGATAAGTCTTCATCCAAGCGGCAAGAAGTCCTCAACGAAGCCGGGAGAAGTCTTCATCCAAGCCGGCAGAAGTGGTCCTCCAGACGTCTTCATACAGACGGCATCTTCTATCTTCATCCATCCAGCGCGGAGCGGCTCCATATTCAAGACATCCGGAGCGGAGCATCCTCTTCAATTGACGTCTTCTTGCAGAATGAAGGTTCCTTTAAATGACTTCATCCAAGATGGCGTCTATTGAATTCTGATTGGCTGATAGAATTCTATCAGCCAATCGGAATTAAAGGTGAAAAAATTCTATTGGCTGATTGGATCAGCCAATAGGATTGAGCTTCAATCCTATTGGCTGATTGGATCAGCCAATAGGATTGAGCTTGCATTCTATTGGCTGTTCCAATCAGCCAATAGAATGCGAACTCAATCCTATTGGCTGATTGCATCAGACAATAGGATTTTTTCACCTTTAATTCCGATTGGCTGATAGAATTCTATCAGCCAATCGGAATTCAAGGGACGCCATCTTGGATGACGTCACTCAAAGGAACCTTTATTCTGCAAGAAGACTTCGATTGAAGAGGATGCTCCACGCCGGATGTCTTGAAGATGGAGCCGATCTGCGCCGGATGGATGAAGATAGAAGATGCCGTCTGGATGAAGACTTCGGACGGCTTCGATGAAGACTTCTGCCGCTTCTTGAGGATGGATGTCGGGTCTTCAAAAACTGTAAGTGGATCTTCGGGGGTTAGTGTTAGGCTTTTTTAAGGGTTTATTGAGTGGGTTTTATATTTAGATTAGGGCTTTTGGGCGGAAAAAGAGCTAAATGCCCTTTTAAGGGAAATGCCCATCCAAATGCCCTTTTCAGGGCAATGGGGAGCTTAGGTTTTTTTAGTTAGGATTTTATTTGGGGGGTTGATTGTGTGGGTGGTGGGTTTTACTGTTGGGGGGGTGTTTGTATTTTATTTATTTTTTTACAGGTGAAAGAGCTGATTTCTTTGGGGCAATGCCCCGCAAAAGACCCTTTTAAGGGCTATTGGTAGTTTAGTTTAAGCTAGAGGTTTTTTTTTTGGGGGGGGGGCTTTTTTTATTTTGATACTAAAAAGCCCCCCACTAAATTACACAAAATAAAAAAATAAATTATCAAATATTTAAACTAATTACACCTAATTTAATAACATTATGTGTAATTAGTTTAAATATTTGATAATTTCTTTTTTTATTTTGTGTAATTTAGTGTGTTTTTTTTTTGTAATTTAGGTAATTGTATTTAATAAATGTAATTTATTTTATTGTAGTGTAATGTTAGGTTTTAGTTTAACTCAGGTTACGTTTTATTTTACAGGTACATTTTTAGTGTAACTCAGGTTAGGTTTTATTTTACAGGTAAATTTGTATTTATTTTAGCTAGGTAGTTAGTAAATAGTTAATAACTATTTAGTAACTATTCTACCTAGTTAAAATAAATACAAACTTGGCTGTAAAATAAAAACAAAACCTAAAGATAGATACAATGTAACTATTAGTTATATTGTAGCTAGCTTAGGGTTTATTTTATAGGTAAGTATTTAGTTTTAAATAGGAATTATTTAGGTAATTATAGTAGGTTTTATTTAGATTTATTTTGATTATATTTAAGTTAGGGGGTATTAGGGTTAGTAAATTTAGTATAGTGGCGGTGACGTTGGGGGCGGCAGATTAGGGGTTAATAAATGTAGGTAGGTGGCGACAATGTTGGGGCGGCAGATTAGGGGTTATTAAGTGTAGGTAGGTTGTGGCGACATTGGGGGCAGCAGATTAGGGGTTAATAAATATAATGTAGGTGTCGACGATGTCGGGGGCGGCAGATTAGGGGTTAATAAATATAATACAGGTGTCGGCGATGTCGGGGCGGCAGATTAGGGTTTAATAATTGTAAGATTTGGGGTGTTTAGACTCAGGGTTCATGTTAGGTTGTTAGGTGAAAACATAAATTTTGTTTCCCCATAGGAATCAATGAGGCTGCGTTACGGAGCTTTACGCTGCTTTATTGCAGGTATTAGACTTTTTTTCAGCCGGCTCTCCCCATTGATGTCTATGGGGAAATCATGCATGAGCACATAAAACCAGCTCACCGCAGCTTTCAGCAGCGCTGGTATTGGAGTGCGGTGTGGAGCTCAATTTTGCTCTACGCTCACTTCTTGCCTGATAACGCCGGGTTTTTATAAACCTGTAAAACCAGCGCTGTAGGTAACTGAGCGGTGATAATAACGTGCAAGTTAGCACTGCACCCCTCATAACGCAAAACTTGTAATCTAGCCGATAGTTAATAGGAGGATCAGGCTCCTAAAAGCTAAAAATAACAAAATTTCCTTAACAAAGAACAAAAAATTTAAAAATAAGGATAATTTTTTAACAAAACTGTCTGATACAGGATCCTTTGAGCCAAAGAAACCTTCATCAGTAGAATAGACTTAAATATGCTGTCAGTTTACTTAAAAGGCATAATAGCAGTAAAAACATTTTATGATAAAAGCAAAAACATTTGATATTTGCAGATTAAATCAAGTACATGAACTGAGAAAGTAAAAACAGTAAATGTCATTGTACATATAGATGATGAGCATGATTAGCATAAAATATGATAAATAAATGCCACATAATTGAGCTGAAGAAAATAACAACAGCTTAATAATGAAAAAAAACCACACTTAGCTTTGAAGAATTGTGTTTCAGGGCATCATAGTTTCTACAGTAACATCAGAGTCAGGATCAGAATGAGACATCTTGCAAAATGTAACAAAAAATAAAAATAACATTAAGCAAAACATTCAATTTCAACAATGTAACAGTTTCAGTAAACAGAAAAAAACAAAGATAGTATTTTTTAAAACAAAAAATAAAATAAAAAAGTAGGCATAATAGCTTTAAAAAATCATGAAAACAGCAAGCAATAGAGGGAGAGGGGTAAAATAACTAAATTTCGGCGCCAAGAATGACGCATTACGCAAAAGGAAGTAAAAAAAAAAAATTGCCACAAAACTAACACCAGCAAATGACACAACTCGCGTCATAACAAATGCAACTTCGTGCCAAAACAACTAGGGTCAACAAAGACGCAGGAAATTACAAAACCATCAAAGGCGCAAGTTTGCGCCAAAAAAATTATGCGCCAAGAATAACGCAATAAATAACAGCATTTTGCGTCCTCGCGAGCCTAAATTTGCCCGCAATTTTTTTTTTAAAACAAGTCAAATTAGAAAAAGACTGAACCCCAGGTAAGAAAAAAAGTTTAAATAAACTTGCCAAACACCATTCCTATAATGAAACTATTTAGACTGCAAAGGGAAATATACATAGACCTGACTCATGGCAAATATAAGTAAAAAACATATATTTAAAACTTTATATTAATACATAAAGCGCCAAACCATAGCTGGGAGTGTCTTAAACAATGATACATACTTACCGAAAGACAGCCATCCACATATAGCAGATAACCAAACCAGTACTGAAACTATCAGCAGAGGTAATAGTATAAGAGTATATCGTCGATCTGAAAAGGGAGGTAGAAGATGAATCCCTATGACCGATAACAGAGAACCCTTGAAAAAAATTCCCGTGAGAGAAACCAAAGAATCAATAGGCTATACTCTCTTCACATCCCTCTGACAAACACTGCACTCTGAGAGGAATTGGGCTTCAGAATGCTTAGAAGCTCTTATCATAGAAGAAATAAAATTTAAGCACAAACTTACTTCACCACCTCCATAGGAGGCACAGTTTGTAAAACTGAGTTGTGGGTGTGGTTGGAGGTGTATTTATAGGCATTTTGAGGTTTGGGAAACTTTGCCCCCTCCTGGTAGGAATGTATATCCCATACGTCACTAGCTCATGGACTCTTGCCAATTACATGAAAGAAAGTAGATTATTTCTAAATATCCATTTTTACGAAGTAAGAAAAATATTGTTTTTATAAAAACAGATTTAACATATAATAATCAGTAACAAAATTCTGCTGAGAGATGAAATACAAAATAGAGGCACTTCCGGTCTTCTGCAATAAAAGGAGACGGGGATGGCAGTGGGCAAAGCTCCCATGAAATGCGTAAGATAAGGCGAGAACGAGTGTCGTCACTTCTGGTTCTCACAGGATCCACTTCCGGTTTTATGAAAAAACACGCTGGCGTTTCTTACTCACCGTTTTGGATATTTTTTTTTATGATTTTTACCATCTATTTCCTTTTTAAGGATCGTTTAATCAGCTCAACTACAGATAAGATTTTACCAATTCCTTTTACCGCATTATTAATTACTTTTTTTGGATTGTTTGCTATTTTATATATTTTTATTTATTTTTCATGTGTTTGTTTTTTCTAATTGCTTTGGTCTGAGATTTGACTCTTCATACTTTCCACAAGTTAGATTTGTCAGGTGTCTCTGACCGATATATAATTGCTCTTTTATTGGGATTTTAAAAATGATTCCAATAAAACATAAAAATTAGGGGAAAATGCAGCTAGGCATCGGTCCCATAGGGGGCGCTTCCTAAGTATATACCACTATACACATATATAAATAATAATTTCTATATAGTATACATAAACAATAAACAATGAATTAGTCAGAAAAACATAATTTATGTAAGAACTTTCCTGATAAATTCATTTCTTTCATATTGGCAAGAGTCCATGAGCTAGTGACAAATGGGATATACATTCCTACCAGGAGGGGCAAAGTTTCCCAAACCTCAAAATGCCTATAAATACACCCCTCACCACACCCACAATTCAGTTTAACGAATAGCCAAGAAGTGGGGTGATAAGAAAGGAGCGAAAGCATCAAACAAGGAATTGGAATACTTGTGCTTTATACAAAAAAAAATCATAACCACCACAAAAAGGGTGGGCCTCATGGACTCTTGCCAATATGAAAGAAATTAATTTATCAGGTAAGTTCTTACATAAATTACGTTTTCTTTCATGTAATTGGCAAGAGTCCATGAGCTAGTGACGTATGGGATAGCAGATACCCAAGATGTGGAACATCCACGCAAGAGTCACTAGAGAGGGAGGAATAAAATAAAGACAGCCAATTCCGCTGAAAAAATAATCCACAACCCAAATCAAAAAGTTTTAATCTTATAATGAAAAAAACTGAAATTATAAGCAGAAGAATCAAACTGAAACAGCTGCCTGAAGTACTTTTCTACCAAAAACTGCTTCAGAAGAAGAAAAAACATCAAAATGGTAGAATTTAGTAAAAGTATGCAAAGAAGACCAAGTTGCTGCTTTGCAAATCTGATCAACAGAAGCTTCATTCCTAAAAGCACAGGAAGTAGAAACTGACCTAGTAGAATGAGCCGTAATCCTTTGAGGCGGGGATTTACCCGACTCCACATAAGCATGATGAATCAAAGACTTTAACCAAGGGGGGCGGAGCCAACTATCGCACATAGCAGTCGCATCCTTACAGAGCTCCTCCATATGGACTAGCTTTAAGTTCTTTAAAATTAATAGGAAAGTAACTTTTCCTCTACCAAGGGGCACTCTACTGTCCCCCAACTGTTCTGCCTCAGTAGGACATCCTTCCGATCATTTGGGGCTTTTTTTGCGAGCCAAACCAGCTTTGGGGAGTCTTGAGGACCGCAAGCGCTACAGGCAGCCATTTTCCTACCCACGTGGAGTCTAGTGAGAGAAATTAAACTGGCCACATAACTTTCACTGATTCTGTGCCCTCTCGGAGTACCATGACATCTGCAGCCCACATCCTTAAAGTGCTAAGCAACCTCCTGGATGGCTACCAGGAGGCTTTCACACAAGTGCTTAAGACGGCATTTCAATATGAGGGGACAGAACCGGCAGAGCCAGATCACTACAGAGCTAGCGCTGGAGATATCGCCTGGGAACCTCAACGTCCAACACCTACTTCGTCTGCAGCAGGGAAGTTAATAGAATCGGCACCAGTGAGTGCACTTAACTCAACTGACAACACGGACTCTGAGACTACACAATGCGGCATGCGGAGCCAACTTGCCCTGCCCGCCGATTGCAAATCTGCTGAGCCAATTACCCACGTCAGTCAAACAGTGAGGAGACATAGGTGGAAAGATGTTAGGGGAACTGCGCCTAGCAATGATAACAGTGGCATTTTATTGGAGACAGGATCTGGAGACTACTATAGGTCTAGCGGAGGACCTCAACTACCCTGGCCGGAAAATCCAGAGGAGACAGCAAAGATTATGATGGCTACTAGTAAAGACATTTTCTCTATGGCCAGCGACAGCTGTGCGGGAGCGGTTCAGTCGGTTCTTCCCATCTGTGCATTGCAGCAGCAACTTGCTTCAGGCGAACTGCATAAATCTGGTATTGGTTAAGATTACAAAGAGCGATCAAAGGGTTCTTCATATCAGGGCCCTAGTCTGATATACAGTAATTGACTGAATCCCTAACGGTTCTCTTATGAGCATTTTCTCTTCCATCTACCCTATTTTCCTGAAGGACAGATTGTGAACGTTTGATTGTTCTATATTTTGATTTATTTCTTTGTTATTTAGGTGTTAACTCAGGCTCATCTTTTGTTCTATGCAGCATGAAGTGGAATGATACCGCTGCTAATAAAGGGGATCTGCAGATCTGATTCTCATTGTTTTACTACAGTTCAGAAGTTATGAGGTTAACTCATTCACCCTTTACCCTGTACTAGTTTCTTTTTCATAGAATAATATCTATAGTCTTTAGCTTTCTAATGGATGTGTCTTGATGTGATAATATTTATACTACGGTTGTATGCCATACTCTGACTCACAATCTATGAAGCTGTCTTAATATTATGATTTATTGATATGCCTTAATCTCAGGTTTCATTATGTTTATTATATTTATAGCCACATTGATGTCCAGCTCTTAGACTAACATTGTAACATAGTTGTCCTCAGGTCTCTAACTGTTACCCATATGATATATGATAACATTACTTATGCCTCCCTTCTCCCCCTCCGTGATATAGTTATATTTATATTTTTGTCACACTGTCTGGTTACATTTATATTTGTTCTTGTTGATGATGTGCCATCAGCGGCCGAGATGGCGCATCTATTTTTATTTATTTATTTAAATGCTGTAACCAGCTTAGAAATATGTAGCTCTTTATCATAGATATTTTTCAGCTAGGATGGGACTGATGTCGGAGAGGGGGAAGGAGAAAAAGGAGTTCTGAGGAGCTTTGAATGACAACACTAAGGCTGGAGTAGATGGGTTTTAATTGTCAGTATTATTGTGCTATATGGTACATTACTCCAATATTTACTTTTCACAGTCTCCGGTCATTTTAGGTTTAAGACACTCCAACTGTTACACTTATATAACAGATTCCACCTCTAGCTATGTTTGGTGCCTGTAGCACTCATTATTTATATTATGAACCAATGTAAATTATATTACATTTTGCTAGACTGAGCTTCCGGTGAGACTTGTTTTAAACCCAGCAGATACTATAGATTGCACTGAAGAGTTATTATGTCCTACGCAGGGTCCTCTGCATCAGTGGAGACCACATCTCTATCTATAGCACTAGTCTTAATAAACAGTGGATTAACTAAGCTAATGGCAAAATCTATATTGCGATGCAACAGACAGCGTATTCAAGGTTATTGTTATTGTTTGATTGCTTCATCCTGCCCTATTTGTATAGCCTAGTATTCACTATGTCTTTAAACCCCCAGTATTTTCTGTTCAACAGCTTATTGGACTATTAAATACCTGCCATTCTCCCATGATTATAGCTGTTGTTACATGGTTGAACTTAAATATATATATCCATTGGTCCTTAATTAAGGCACAGTACTTAGTACACTAAGCACCCATGATGTACTATATATGTTCGCCTGCCCCTCTCTTCATCAGCAACAAACCTCTGAGTCCTTAAGTTACTTACTTCATTCATTTTACTTTTACTACCACCTCCTCCCCCCCCACCACCATAAAGTACCTCCTTTTATAGGAGAACTAACTACGCGGCTTGTCTTTTCTATGCCGCACCTCTATCATAGTTCTTTCTCAACAGCACCATACGTCTTTACTTAATAATAACCCTTATTGGACCGCACCCTAACTACCTTCTTTAAATTTTATTCTAATTTACCATAGGTTCAAGAGAGACTGTCCAAAAGTAGCTTCTTTTATTAGGAGAGGAAAATACTATAAAGTTGAAAACGAGGTTTCAGTTTTGCCTGTTACATACAAATATAGAGATGTAGCTTTGGGTTTTCTTGTGAAAAATCTTTACCTATATGTGACTATGGTATAGTTTTGAACCCCTAAGTAATGTCATAGTTTATAAGAATGTTTTTAAATACTTGTGTAACATGTTTATTTGATATTGTTGTGTCAATAACCTCAATAAAAAACTATTTTTAAAAAAAAAAAAAAAAAGACTTTAACCAAGACGCCAAAGAAATGGCAGAAGCCTTCTGACCTTTCCTAGAACCAGAAAAGATAACAAATAGACTAGAAGTCTTTCTGAAATCTTTAGTAGCTTCAACATAATATTTCAAAGCTCTTACTACATCCAAAGAATGTAAAGATCTCTCCAGAGAATTCTTAGGATTAGGACACAATGAAGGGACAACAATTTCTCTACTAATGTTGTTAGAATTCACAACTTTAGGTAAAAAATTAAATGAAGTCTGCAACACTGCCTTATCCTGATGAAAAATCAGAAAAGGAGATTCACAAGAAAGAACAGATAACTCAGAAACTCTTCTAGCAGAAGCAGTAATTTAATATCCAGAGAATGCATAGGTTCAAACGGAGGAGCCTGTAAAGCCCTCAGAACCAAATTAAGACTCCAAGGAGGAGAGATTGACTTAATGACCAGCTTAATACGAACCAAAGCCTGTACAAAACAATGAATATCAGGATGATTAGCAATCTTTCTGTGAAAAAGAACAGAAAGAGCAGAGATTTGTCCTTTCAAGAAACTTGCAGACAAACCTTTTTCCAAACCATCCTGAAGAAACTGTAAAATTCTAGGAATTCTAAAAGAATGCCAAGAGAATTTATGAGAAGAACACCAAGAAATGTAAGACTTCCAAACTCGGTAATAAATCTTTCTAGACACAGATTTACGAGCCTGTAACATAGTATTAATCACTGAATCAGAGAAACCTCTATGACTAAGTATTAAGCGTTCAATCTCCATACCTTCAAATTTAATGATTTGAGATCCTGATGGAAAAATGGGCCTTGAGATAGAAGGTCTGGCCTTAACGGAAGTGTCCAAGGTTGGCAACTGGCCATCCGAACGAGATCCGCATACCAAAACCTGTGTGGACATGCTGGAGCCACCAGCAGTACAAACGAACGCTCCATTACGATTTTGGAAATCACTTTTGGAAGAAGAACTAGAGGCGGAAAGATATAAGCAGGTTGATAATTCCAAGGCAGTGACAACGCGTCCACTGCTTCCGCCTGAGGATCCCTGGATCTGGACAGATACCTGGGAAGTTTCTTGTTTAGATGATAAGCCATCAGATCTATTTCTGGAAGTCCCCAGATTTGAACAATCTGAAGAAATACCTCTGGGTGAAGAGACCATTCTCCCGGATGTAAAGTCTGGCGACTGAATAGTCCTTATAGTCACCATTTTGAATGTTGGTATCCTTACATAACGATTCAATATTTTTAGATCCAGAACTGGTCTGAAGGAATTCTCCTTCTTTGGTACAATGAACAGATTTGAGTAAAACCCCAGACCCCATTCCAGAACTGGAACTGGCACAATTACCCCAGCCGACTCTAGTTCTGAAACACATTTCAGAAACGTCTGAGTCTTTACTTGGTTTACTGGAATGCGTGAGAGAAAAAATCTTCTCACAGGTGGTCTTACCTTGAAACCTATTCTGTACCCTTGTGAAACAATGTTCTGAATTTAAAGACTTTGAATCGAATTGATCCAAACATCTTTGAAAAATCGAAACCTGCCCCCTACCAGCTGTGCTGGAATGAGGGCCGCACCTTCATGCGGATTTGGGAGCTGGTTTTGACTTTCTAAAAGGCTTGGATTTATTCCAGACTGGAGAAGGTTTCCAAACGAAACTGTTCCTTTAGGGGAAGGGTCAGGCTTTTGTTCCTTATTCTGACGAAAGGAACGAAAACGATTAGCAGCCCTATATTTACCTTTAGATTTTTTGTCCTGAGGCAAAAAGGCTCCCTTCCCCCCAGTAACAGTTGAAATTATTGAATCTAACTGAGAACCAAATAATTTATTACCTTGGAAAGAAAGAGAAAGCAACGTTGACTTAGAAGTCATATCTGCATTCCAAGACTTAAGCCATAAAGCTCTTCTAGCTAAAATAGCTAAAGACATATACCTGACATCAATTCTAATGATATCGAAAATGGCATCACAAACAAAGTTATTAGCATGTTTGAAGAAGTTTAACAATGCTATAAGCATTATGGTCTGACACTTGTTGCGCTAAAGCATCCAACCAGAAGGTGGAAGCTGCAGCAACATCAGCCAAAGAAACAGCAGGTCTAAGAAGATTACCTGAACATAAATAAGCCTTCCTTAGAAAGGATTCAAGCTTCCTATCAAAAGGATCCTTAAAAGAAGTACTATCTGCCGTAGGAATAGTAGTACGTTTAGCAAGAGTAGAGATAGCCCCATCAACTTTGGGGATTTTTTCCCAAAACTTTAATCTATCAGACAGCAAAGGGTACAATTTCTTAAACCTTGGAGAAGGAGTAAATGAAGTACCCAGACTATTCCATTCCCTAGAAATTACTTCTGAAATAGCATCAGGAACTGGAAAAACTTCTGGAATAACTACATGAAGTTTAAAAACTGAATTTAAACGCTTATTAGTTTTAATATCAAGAGGACTAGACTCCTCCATATCTAATGCAATCAACACTTCTTTAAGTAATGAACGAATAAACTCCATCTTAAACAAATATGACGATTTATCAGTGTCAATATCTGAGGCAGAATCTTCTGAACCAGATAGATCCTCATCAGAAATAGATAAGTCAGAATGATGGCGGTCATTTAAAAATTCATCTGAAATATGAGAAGTTTTAAAAGACCTCTTACGTTTACTAGAAGGAGGAATAACAGACAGAGCCTTCCAAATAGAATTAGAAACAAATTCATTTACATTAACAGGAACATCCTGAACATTAGATGTTGAAGGAACAACAACAGGTAATGGATTATTACTAATGGAAATATTATCTGCGTTTGATAGTTTATCATGACAACTAACACAAACTACAGCCGGAGGAACAGTTACCAAAAGTTTACAACAAATGCACTTAGCTTTGGTAGAACCGACATCAGGCAGCGTCGTTCCAGAAGTAGATTCTGATCCAGGGTCAGGTAGTGACATCTTGCAATATGTAATAGAAAAAACATAATTTATGTAAGAACTTACCTGATAAATTCATTTCTTTCATATTAGCAAGAGTCCATGAGCTAGTGACGTATGGGATATACATTCCTACCAGGAGGGGCAAAGTTTCCCAAACCTCAAAATTCCTATAAATACACCACTCACCACACCCACAAATCAGTTTAACGCATAGCCAAGAAGTGGGGTGATAAGAAAAAAGTGCGAAAGCATAAAAAATAAGGAATTGGAATAATTGTGCTTTATACAAAAAAATCATAACCACCACAAAAAAGGGTGGGCCTCATGGACTCTTGCTAATATGAAAGAAATGAATTTATCAGGTAAGTTCTTACATAAATTATGTTTTCTTTCATGTAATTAGCAAGAGTCCATGAGCTAGTGACGTATGGGATAATGAATACCCAAGATGTGGATCTTCCACGCAAGAGTCACTAGAGAGGGAGGGATAAAATAAAGACAGCCAATTCCGCTGAAAATAATCCACACCCAAAACAAAGTTTAAATCTTATAATGAAAAAAACTGAAATTATAAGCAGAAGAATCAAACTGAAACAGCTGCCTGAAGTACTTTTCTACCAAAAACTGCTTCAGAAGAAGAAAACACATCAAAATGGTAGAATTTAGTAAAAGTATGCAAAGAAGACCAAGTTGCTGCTTTGCAAATCTGATCAACCGAAGCTTCATTCCTAAACGCCCAGGAAGTAGAAACTGACCTAGTAGAATGAGCTGTAATCCTTTGAGGCGGAGTTTTACCCGACTCGACATAAGCATGATGAATCAAAGACTTTAACCAAGACGCCAAAGAATTGGCAGAGGCCTTCTGACCTTTCCTAGAACCGGAAAAGATAACAAATAGACTAGAAGTCTTTCGGAATTTTTTAGTAGCTTCAACATAATATTTCAAAGCTCTAACTACATCCAAAGAATGCAACGATCTTTCCTTAGAATTCTTAGGATTAGGACACAATGAAGGAACCACAATTTATCTACTAATGTTGTTAGAATTCACAACCTTAGGTAAAAATTTAAAAGAAGTTCGCAACACCGCCTTATCCTGATGAAAAATCAGAAAAGGAGACTCACAAGAAAGAGCAGATAATTCAGAAACTCTTCTAGCAGAAGAGATGGCCAAAAGAAACAAAACTTTCCAAGAAAGTAATTTAATGTCCAGCGAATGCATAGGTTCAAACGGAGGAGCTTGAAGAGCCCCCAGAACCAAATTCAAACTCCAAGGAGGAGAAATTGACTCAATAACAGGTTTTATACGAACCAAAGCTTGTACAAAACAATGAATATCAGGAAGACTAGCAATCTTTCTGTGAAAAAGAACAGAAAGAGCAGAGATTTGTCCTTTCAAGGAACTTGCAGTCAAACCTTTATCCAAACCATCCTGAAGAAACTGTAAAATTCTAGGAATTCTAAAAGAATGCCAAGAAAAATGATGAGAAAAACACCAAGAAATGTAAATCTTCCAGACTCGATAATATATCTTCCTAGATACAGATTTACAAGCCTGTAACATAGTATTAATCACAGAGTCAGAGAAACCTCTATGACTGAGAATCAAGCGTTCAATCTCCATACCTTCAAATTTAAGGATTTGAGATCCTGATGGAAAAAAGGACCTTGCGATAGAAGGTCTGGTCTAAACGGAAGAGTCCACGGTTGGCAAGTGGCCACACGGACAAGATCCGCATACCAAAACCTGTGAGGCCATGCTGGAGCCACCAGCAGAACAAACGAGCACTCCTTTAGAATCTTGGAAATCACTCTTGGAAGAAGAACTAGAGGCGGAAAGATATAGGCAGGATGATACTTCCAAGGAAGTGACAATGCATCCACTGCCTCCGCCTGAGGATCCCTGGATCTGGACAGATACCTGGGAAGCTTCTTGTTTAGATGAGAAGCCATCAGATCTATTTCTGGAAGTCCCCACATTTGAACAATCTGAAGAAATACCTCTGGGTGAAGAGACCATTCGCCCGGATGTAACGTTTGGCAACCGAGATAATCCGCTTCCCAATTGCCTATACCTGGGATATGAACCGCAGAAATTAGACAGGAGCTGGATTCCGCCCATACCAGTATTCAAGATATTTCTTTCATAGCCAGAGGACTGTGAGTCCCTCCTTGATGATTGACATATGCCACGGTTGTGACATTGTCCGTCTGAAAACAAATGAACGACTCTCTCTTTAGAAGAGGCCATGACTGAAGAGCTCTGAAAATTGCACGGAGTTCCAAAATGTTGATCGGTAATCTCACCTCCTGAGATTCCCAAACCTCTTGTGCTGTCAGAGACCCCCAAACAGCTCCCCAACCTGTCAGACTTGCAGCTGTTGAAATCACAATCCAGGTCGGAAGAACAAAAGAAGCCCCCTGAACTAAACGATGGTGGTCTGTCCACCACGTCAGAGTGTCGTACAATCGGTTTTAAAGATATTAATTGAGATATTTTTGTATAATCCCTGCACCACTGGTTCAGCATACAGAGCTGAAGAGGTCGCATGTGAAAACGAGCAAAGGGGATCGCGTCCGATGCAGCAGTCATAAGACATAGAATTTCCATGCATAAGGCTACCGAAGGGAATGATTGAGACTGAAGGTTTCGACAAGCTGAAACCAATTTTAGACGTCTCTTGTCTGTCAGAGACAGAGTCATGGACACTGAATCTATTTGGAAACCTAAAAAGGTTACCCTTGTCTGAGGAATCAATGAACTTTTTGGTAAATTGATCCTCCAACCATGTTCTCGAAGAAACAATACAAGTCGATTCGTATGAGATTCTGCTAAATGTGAAGACTGAGCAAGTACCAAGATATCGTCCAAATAAGGAAATACCACAATACGCTGTTCTCTGATTACAGACAGAAGGGCACCGAGAACCTTTGTAAAAATCCTTGGAGCTGTTGCTAGGCCAAACGGCAGAGCCACAAACTGGTAATGCTTGTCTAGGAAAGAGAATCGCAGAAACTGATAGTGATCTGGATGAATCGGAATATGCAGATATGCATCCTGTAAATCTATTGTGGACATATAATGCCCTTGCTGAACAAAAGGCAGAATAGTCCTTATAGTTACCATTTTGAATGTTGGTATCCTTACATAATGATTCAATATTTTTAAATCCAGAATTGGTCTGAAGGAATTCTTCTTTGGTACAATGAAAAGATTTGAGTAAAACCCCAGCCCCTGTTCCAGAACTGGAACTGGCATAATTACTCCAGCCAACTCTAGATCTGAAACACATTTCAGAAATGCTTGAGCCTTCACTGGATTTACTGGGACACGGGAAAGAAAAAATCTTCTTGCAGGAGGCCTTATCTTGAAGCCTATTCTGTACCTTTGTGAAACAATGTTCTGAATCCAAAGATTGTGAATCGAATTGATCCAAATTTCTTTGAAAAACCGTAATCTGCCCCCTACCAGCTGAGCTGGAATGAGGGCCGCACCTTCATGTGGACTTGGGAGCTGGCTTTGGTTTTCTAAAAGGCTTGGATTTATTCCAGACTGGAGATGGTTTCCAAACTGATACTGCTCCTGTAGGGGAAGGATCAGGCTTTTGTTCCTTATTGTGACGAAAGGAACGAAAACGATTAGTAGACCTAAATTTACCTTTAGATTTTTTATCCTGTGGTAAAAAAGTTCATTTCCCCCCCAGTAACAGTTGAAATAATAGAATCCAACTGTGAACCAAATAATTTATTACCCTGGAAAGAAAGGGAAAGCAAAGTTGACTTAGAAGACATATCAGCATTCCAAGTTCTAAGCCATAAAGCTCTTCTAGCTAAAATAGCTAGAGACATATACCTGACATCAACCCTAATGATATCAAAGATGGCATCACAAATAAAATTATTAGCGTGTTGAAGAAGATTAACAATGCTATGAGAATTATGATCTGTTACTTGTTCCGCTAAAGCTTCCAACCAAAAAGTTGAAGCTGCAGCAACATCCGCTAAAGATATAGCAGGTCTAAGAAGATTACCTGAACATAAGTAAGCTTTTCTTAGAAAGGATTCAATTTTCCTATCTAAAGGATCCTTAAAGGAAATACTATCTGCCGTAGGAATAGTAGTACGTTTAGCAAGAGTAGAGATAGCCCCATCAACCTTAGGGATTTTGTCCCAAAACTCTAATCTGTCAGATGGCACAGGATATAATTGCTTAAAACGTTTAGAAGGAGTAAATGAATTACCCAAATTATTCCATTCCCTGGAAATTACTTCATAAATAGCATCAGGGACAGGAAAAACTTCTGGAATAACTACAGGAGATTTAAAAACCTTATTTAAATGTTTAGATTTAGTATCAAGAGGACCAGATTCCTCTATTTCTAATGCAATTAAGACTTCTTTAAGTAAAGAATGAATAAATTCCATTTTGAATAAATATGAAGTTTTATCAGCATCAACCTCTGAAACAGAATCCTCTGAACCAGAGGAAACATTATCAGAATCAGAATGATGATGTTCATTTAAAAATTCATCTGAAAAATGAGAAGTTTTAAAAGACCTTTTACGCTTACTAGAAGGAGGAATAACAGACATAGCCTTCTTAATGGATTTAGAAACAAAATCTCTTATGTTAACAGGAACACTCTGAGTATTAGATGTTGATGGAACAGCAACAGGTAATGTAACATTACTAAAGGAAATATTATCTGCATTAACAAGTTTGTCATGACATTCATTACAAACAACAGCTGGAGGAACAGATACCACAAGTTTACAGCAAATACACTTAACTTTGGTAGATCCAACATCAGGCAGCGATTTTCCAGAAGTATCTTCTGATTCAGGGTCAATCTGAGACATCTTGCAATATGTAATAGAAAAAACAACATATAAAGCAAAATTGATCAAATTCCTTAAATGACAGTTTCAGGAATGGGAAAAAATGCCAGTGAACAAGCTTCTAGCAACCAGAAGCAAATAAACAATGAGACTTAAATAATGTGGAGACAATAATGACGCCCATATTTTTTAGCGCCAAAAAAGACGCCCACATTATTTGGCGCCTAAATGCTTTTAGCGCCAAAAATAACGCCACATTCGGTAACGCCGACACTTTTGGCGCAAAAACGTCAAAAATGACGCAACTTCCGGTGACAAGTACGACGCCGGAAATAACAAAGAAAATTTTTTGCGCCAAAAAAGTCCGCGCCAAGAATGACGCAATAAAATGAAGCATTTTCAGCCCCCGCGAGCCTAACAGCCCACAGGGAAAAAAGTCAAATTTTAAGGTAAGAAAAAAATTGATTATTCAAATGCATTATCCCAAATAATGAAACTGACTGTCTGAAATAAGGAATATTGAACATCCTGAATCAAGGCAAATAAATGTTTAAACACAAATATTTAGAACTTTATAGAAAAGTGCCCAACCATAGCTTAGAGTGTCACAAAAATAAGACTTACTTACCCCAGGACACTCATCTACATGTAGTAGAAAGCCAAACCAGTACTGAAACGAGAATCAGTAGAGGCAATGGTATATATAAGAGTATATCGTCGATCTGAAAAGGGAGGTAAGAGATGAATCTCTACGACCGATAACAGAGAACCTATGAAATAGACCCCGTAGAAGGAGATCATTGAATTCAAATAGGCAATACTCTCTTCACATCCCTCTGACATTCACTGCACGCTGAGAGGAAAACCGGGCTCCAACCTGCTGCGGAGCGCATATCAACGAAGAATCTAGCACAAACTTACTTCACCACCTCCACGGGAGGCAAAGTTTGTAAAACTGATTTGTGGGTGTGGTGAGGGGTGTATTTATAGGCATTTTGAGGTTTGGGAAACTTTGCCCCTCCTGGTAGGAATGTATATCCCATACGTCACTAGGTCATGGACTCTTGCTAATTACATGAAAGAAAACAACATATAAAGCAAAATTATCAAATTCCTTAAATGGCAGTTTCAGGAATGGGAAAGAATGCAAAACAAAAAAAGCCTCTAGAAACCAGAAGCAACTAAAAAGTGAGACTGAAATAATGTGAAAAAACTGGCACCAAGTATGACGTCCCACATTTTTTGGCGCCAAGAATGACGCCCATATTTTTTGGCGCCAAAAACGTCCGCAACACACATACGTAAAAAATGACGCAATCACGTGAAAACTTCCGGCGTCAACTATGACGCCGGAAATGTCGAAATTTTTGCGCCAAAAAAGTCTCGCGCCAAGAATGACGCAATAAATTGAAGCATTTTCTGCACCCGTGAGCCTAACAGCCCGCAATTTAGAAAAAAAAGTCAATTGAAAATTTTAAGGTAAGAAAAAATATAATTCATATGCATTTTCCCAAAAAAATGAAACTGACAGTCTGAAAGAAGGAATACTGATTATCCTGAATCATGGCAAATATAAGTTTAACACATATATTTAGAACTTTACATATAAAGTGCCCAACCATAGCTTAGAGTGTCATGAACAGAAATAAGACTTACTTACCCTAAGACACTCATCTACATATAGTAGATAGCCAAACCAGTACTGAAACGAGAATGGTATATAAGAGTATATCGTCAATCTGAAAAGGGAGGTAGGAGAAGAAATCTCTACGACCGATAACAGAGAACCTATGAAATAGATCCCCTAGAGGAAGACCATGGTATTCAAATAGGCAATACTCTCTTCACATCCCTCTGACATTCACTGCACTCTGAGAGGAAAACTGGGCTTCAGCCTGCTGCGAAGCGCATATCAACGTAGAAATCTAGCACAAACTTACTTCACCACCTCCATGGGAGGCAAAGTTTGTAAAACTGAATTGTGGGTGTGGTGAGGGGTGTATTTATAGGCATTTTGAGGTTTGGGAAACTTTGCCCCTCCTGGTAGGAATGTATATCCCATACGTCACTAGCTCATGGACTCTTGCCAATTACATGAAAGAAATCGAAGTATATCACATCAAATGATTCCCCTTTATCTATATTTTTACTTACTTCCTCATAGAATCTAATTAGATTAGTTTGGCATGATCTATTTATCATAAAACCATGCTGATTAGAACTCATAATCTTGTTTACACGAATATGCTCATCAATATAATCCTTTATAATCCCTTCAAATATCTTCCCCACTATTGATGTCAGATTAACTGGTCTATAGCTTCCTGGATCATCCCTACTTCCCTTTTTGAAGAGTGGCACCACATCAGCTTTACGCCAATCCTTGGGTACCATGCCTGAGGATAATGAGTCTTGGAAAATTAAGAGTAGACGTTTGTCTATAACAGTGCTAAGTTCCCTCAACACCCTTGGGTGTATTCCATCTGGGAATGGAGTTTTATTTACCTTAATATTATCCAATTTGTTCCTGATATCCTCTATACATAACCCAATTAATTACGTCCAGTATAGTGGAACTGTCGCCTCCCATCCTGTATATGCCCAGAGTTCTCATCATATTCATATGTTTCTCTGTGATATTGAGATGATTGGGAAACCCTATTTTGATCATATTGGGGAAATCTCTCCCTATAGCCATAATGTTGCTGATGACCTCCATATCTGTGATTTTCTTTAAATCTATTTCTGGGTGGTTCATTATAATGTTGGTGTCTGTGGTGGTAACCAAATGGTGCAAAATTCCTATCATCCTCCCTACCTCTAAAATGTTCATTATCAATTTGTTATTCATATCAGAATCATAAGGGTATTTTGATGTGTGAGTAATCTGTTGTCTGAACGGTCTATTGTTACCTCCTTTCCCCATATGTCTATTAGGATAGTTATATTTCTTATAGTTATTAATGGGTGTTGTCCATTCTTCTCTCTTAGATCTGTTGGTGACCACATCTATTTTGGATTCTGTTTCTATCATCTGTACAGAAGCATTATTCTCTAATCTTTTGTGCTGTGTTCAATTTTTTTTAGTCTTTTTGGCAATAGTGTCGTCCTTTAGTTTATTGATCTTAGTGTATAAGTTATCTTGTTTTTCTTTAAATGTTTGAGTCCTTAAAAAAACTCCATATTGCTTTCATCAATCTTAATCTCCTCATCAATATTAATTAGTAAGAATTCTCTGTATTTATCACCTTCATTAGTTCTCGTGAGGCGTCATTGATAATTTGATTCCATTTATCAGAGAATTCTTGGGAATTAAGAGTGAAAGCACAGTCTTTAACTATAGTCAGATCTTTTGGAACTATATTAAGTTCCAGACACTTTTTAAGAAATAAATTTCAATTTTATATTTAGTTTCCGAGACTAAGAGTTTCTCCAAATTTTTAAAGATATTGTTAATATCTGTCACTGTATTATTCCCAGTATTGTCTCCTCTATTAAGTGCCGACTTTATGTCTGAACTCACATCAGCTCTAAGGCTACTTAGGGACATATTGGGGGTCATACAGATAAAATATCAATACTCAATAATACGATTGGAAAAATAATGTGAAAAAAATATATTTGTATATAAATATATATATATATATATATATATATATATATATATATATATAGAGAGAGAGAGAGAGAGAGAGAGAGAACACACTTTCCACAAGACTAGAAAGCTAGATATAACGGTGACCATATATTATATTAAACCACAGAAGAGGGAATAATATAAACTATAAATTGAGGGTAAGTGCCCTAAGTTGAGGGTTAATACCCTAAAAATCTAAATCCTGGCAGCTGTCAATACCGGTTAGGAGAAAGAGGATTTAAACATTACAGTTGTGGTAAAAGACTGCGCCCAGATGCAAACCAAGCTCACTCAAAGGACCTCCTAACAACAGGACCCAACAGATTGATAGGAATACAAATGGATATATAGGAGCGCCAACGGCTTAAGGTTTAACATAAATCAAAACAACAAAAATATTAGGGGATTCTAAAACCAAGTATTTAATATTCTTAAAATTAGGTTAATATAAAAATGTATGCTGATTGATATTATAACCACCTATTGCATAGGTGTGCAGACAGTGATAAATAAAAATCAACAATGATAAATATGTGGTTAACAATACTAAACCAAGAAGTATTTACAATAAAGTGTTTACAATAAGTGCATAAAATTAATATCTTATGGAACAGACCCTCAAAATATGGGGATTTTTTTATTTTTTTCATTTATTTTATTGCATTTTCATTTTATTGTAATTTTGTCTGTTATTATAACATGCATTATAATTGCCACTACGAGTGGTAAAGTGTTAAGGGAAGAATATGAGCCTCCTTTTCAAATTATTTCGATTATTTAAAGATTTTATAGAAAGATTTTTAAACATATTTTTATGTGTATTTCATGTGTATTCACATTTACATATATTTCTAATTTTTTACATGATGTACATCGTTTATACATATATCCCTCTAGGATTATTCTCCTATTTTTAAACAATTTCTAATCAACCTTTTAAATATACAATTAGCCGTTCAATTATGGCCACATGACTATTATAATTATCACCCTTTTGGTAATTAACCACAACTCCCCCCAAGGCAACATTTGCCCTTAACCAATATGGATACGGTTAACATCTCATAACCGGAAATCATGTCTTTTTGGGAAACCGGACATGACGTATGTCTGTAAAACCGGAAGTGCCAGTCCGGAACAGGAAACACTGACGGCGTCACAAACATGATGCGTGTGTATACGCCTCTGTTCTTTGGCGGGAATCACTCTATCAGCAATCACATCTGATTGGTAGATAGATGTGTTATAAGGCTTATTATTCTTACTCCTCCTTATGTCTTGAAAAAGGCCCATCCACGGGCCGAAATGCGTAGGCTTTGCACATAAGGAGAATACTATTCTTTCCCGGTGAGTCTATTTCTAATTAGACTCCTTTTTTCAGCTGTTTTTGCAATTGGTTTTTATTTTCTTCCTACAGGTAATCACACTGAAAACAGAATCACCTACACTTCACATTGCCTTCAGATTATTTGGGATATTTGGGACTTCACAAGGACTCGTTTTTGGTTGTTCTTAAGGATATCACTAGGACTTTGCTTAGTACACATTGGACAAACTTATTTTTTCAAATTTTATTTTTTCAAATTTTTCTTATTCATATTTTTTCTTATTTTTCTTTTTGGCTTATTTTAGCCATCTGAGTGCCACTGATTTTTATTTTACATGTGTATCGATCTGTATCCCACCTTTTATGGATTCCCCATATTTTTGGGGTCTGTTCCATAAGATATTAATTTTATGCACTTATTGAATACACTTTATTGTAAATACTTCTTGGTTTAGTATTGTTAACCACATATTTATCACTGTTGATTTTTATTGATCACTGTCTGCACACCTATGAAATAGGTGTTTATAATATCAATCAGCATACATTTTTATATTAACTTAATTTTAAGAATATTAAATACTTGGTTTTAGAATACCCTAATATTTTTGTTGTTTTTTGTTGTTTTGATTTATGTTAAACCTTAAAGGGACACTGAACCCAAATGTTTTCTTTTGTGATTCAGATAGAGCATGACATTTTAAGCAACTTTCTAATTTACTCCTATTATCAGATTTTCTTCATTCTCTTGGAATCTTTATTTGAAATGCAAGAATATAAGTTTAGATGCCGGGCCATTTTTGGTGAACAACCTAGGTTGTCCTTGCTGATTGGTGGATAAATTCATCCACCAATCAAAAACTGCTGTCCAGAGTTCTGAACCAAGAAAAAAGCTTAGATGCCTTTTTTATATAAAGATAGCAAGAGAATGAAGAAACATTGATAATAGGAGTAAATTAGAAAGTTGCTTAACATTGCATGCTCTATCTGAATCACAAAAGAAAAATTTGGGGTTCAGTGTCCCTTTAAGCTGTTGGCGCTCCTATATATCCATTTGTATTCCTATCAATCTGTTGGGTCCTGTTGTTAGGAGGTCCCTTTATAGTGAGCTTGGTTTGCATCTGGGCGCAGTCTTTTAACACAACTGTTATGTTTAAATCCTCATTCTTAAAGGCCCAAGAAGAAGCCACAGCTCTAGTCAAATTAGCCATGATCCTCTGAGGAGGCTTATGTCCTGCTGTCTCATAGGCTAAGCGAATCATGCTCCTAAACCAAAAGGATAAAGAAGTAGAAGAGGCTTTCTGTACCTTGTGCTTCCCTGCATACACCATAAATAGAGATGTAGATTGTCTGAATTCCTTTTTAGCCTGAAGATAAAACTTCAAGGCTCGAACCACGTCGAAATTATGAAGTAACCTCTCCTTAGGAGAAGAGGGGTTAGGACACAAGGAAGGAACTACTATTTCCTGATTGATGTTATGGTTAGACACAACTTTGGGAAGAAATCCTAAACCAGTGCGCAGAACAGCTTCATCAGCGTGGAAGATCAAATAAGGAGGCTCAAATTGCAAGGCCGCCAACTCAGAGACTCTGCGAGCCGATGCAATAGCCAACAGAAAAAGAACCTTCCAGGAAAGAATCAATGTCAATAGAGTGAATAGGTTCAAACGGAACCCTCTGCAATACCCTCAGAACCAAGTTCAAGCTCCAGGGAGGAGCAGACTGTCTAAAAACAGGTCTGATTCTAGACAGAGCCGTAACAAAGGACTGAATATCAGGAAGCTCAGCGAGCCTCTTGTGTAACAAAACAGATAATGCCGAAATCTGTCCATTCAAGGAACTGTCGGCAAGTCTTTTTTCCAAACCATCCTGGAGAAAGAACAGAATCCTGGATACCTTAACCTTGTGCCAAGGATATCCATGCTTTTTACACCAGGACAAGTAAGTCCTCCACATCTTATGATAGATGCGACGAGAGACCGACTTCCTAGCCTGAATGAGGGTATCAATCACTCTCTCAGAAAACCCTCTCTTGGCCAAGATTAAGTGTTCAAACTCCACAGAGTTAGCCTCAGAGAATCTAGATTTTGATGTTGAAAGGGATCCTGTACCAACAGATCCCTGCGACAGAGTAACCTCCATGTAGAAGATGACATCCCCACCAGATCCGCAAACCACGTCCTCTGCGGACACGACAGAGCAATCAGAATAGCCGAAGCTTGCTCCTGCTTGATACGGGCCACTACACAAGGTAGAAGTGGCAACGGTGGAAAAATGTAAACTAGGGTGAACCCCCAAGGCATCGCTAAGGCATCTATCAGCTCTGCCTGCGGAGCCCTTGACCGCGACCCGTATCTGGGTAGCTTGCAATTGAGTCTGGACCCCATGAGGACTATCTCCGGCATCCCCCATCTGTGACAAATCCCGCAAATACCTCGGGATGGAGAGACCATTCCCCCGGATGGAAGGATTGCCTGCTGAGGAAATCCACCTCCCAGTTGTCCAGACCCGGAATGTGGATTGCTGAAAGCGAGCAGTTGTGGGACTCTGCCCATTCCAATATCCGAGAAACCTCCCACATTGCCAGAGAGCTTCTCGTCCCCAGACCCCTTTCTGATGGGGGTACCGGTACAATTACTCAGACTGAAGAGAGATCTCTCACACCTTCCAGAAAGGCGTCTCTCTTTTCTGGACTGGAAGACAGGTTTGACAGGAGGAATCTGCCTCTGGGCGGATGAGATTTGAACCCTATCCTGTATCCTTGGCAACAACCTTCAGAACCAAAGGGTCCTGAACATCCTGCAACCAGGCTTCTACTTGGCCCGGAGACCAGTCGGGGGCTGCCCCTTCATGCCGACTTTGTTTCGGCAGGCTCCTTGTTCTGCTTGGACTTATTCCAAGACTGAGCTGGTTTCCAAGTGCTCTTGGACTGATCCGCTTTCTTGACGGGTTGTTGACGTAGGGCCTTGTCCGCACAAAAGAGACGAAAAGTAGATCCCTTAGGCTTAACCTTCTTATCCTGCAGTAGGAAAGCGCCCTTGCCTCCCGTAACCGTAAATATGAACGCATCCAATCCTGGACCGAACAGGATCTTTCCCTGAAATGGAAGGGATAGCAGTCTAGACTTAGAGGTCATGTCCGCAGACCACGACTTTAGCCACAGAGCCCAGCGGGCTAATACGGAAAGCCTGACACCTTAGCGTTCAGGCGAATAATTTGCATATTGGCATCACAAATAAAAGAATTGGCGACCCTCTAAGCCTTAATTCTCTCCTGTATCTCGTTGAGGGGAGTCTCCCTCTCGACCATGTCAGACAGAGCCTTGCACCAATATGTCGCCGATCCGGCACAAACCCTGTATGTTGAAACATTTTCTTAACATGTTCTCTAGCTTTTTATCCATGGGCTCTTTAAACAACGAACTATCCTCAAGTAGAATCGTTGTCCGCTTCACGAGCGTAGAGATAGCACCATCCACCTTAGGGACAGTCCCCCATAGCTCGAGCTGAGGTCCGGGATGGGGAACAGCTTCTTAAAGGAAGAAGGGGAAAAGGAAGAACCAAATCTATCTCATTCATTCTTAATAATGTTAACCATCTTAACAGGAACTGGGAAGGTCTGAGGCACCCCCCTGTCCTCATATACTTTATCAAGCTTAGGAATCGAAGGTTCCTCCGGTAGCTTCGGTTCCGGAACCTTGAGGGTAGCAAGCACTTGCTTCAGCAAAAAGCGCAAATTTTCCATCCTAAACCGAAAGTCAGACTCCTCTGCCGTTGGAGCTTTAGATGACAGACTCTGACCCAGAAAAAACTTCCTCTGAAGAGTCGGAGTCGTCCTCATCAGCGGATAATCTTTCCGAAATATCCATTGGCGTAGATGCCTGGGTCGGATCGCCATATTTTACCTTACGCTTGTGCTTGGCAGAACATGGTAAGGCACTAATCACCTTAGAGACCATCGTTTGCAGTCCGATGGCCAACAGATCTCTCCCGTAGGAGAAAGTCATGCCGTGGGGCACTGCATGTGTACCCGGAGATGAATGTAGGGAACGCACCTCACTGGACGGGGAACCCTCAGAGGTGGACGGCTCAGTAGTACTAGACATCCTATTCTTTCTAGATGTCGTGATGTTATCAAGGCATGTGGAACATAGTTGAGCAGGCAGATCTACCGGAAACTCCTCACAATAAACACAATTACTAGACTCTAAAGCATCAGAGTCCTCCATAGCTTACGGCTTTATTACGGACTAGTTATAAATATAAAAAAATGGCACCCTTATAACCTCCATTGGCCGGGGCACTCACCACCTCCTATGACCGGACCCCAGAAACCCTTACGTCTCCTGCACCGCCGGTCATGCAAGCAAGTCGAGTAAGCCACACATGATCAGAGGAATGCTTCGCAAGACCGTCCCTGCACTAGGGAGAAAATGCGCCAAATCTGCCACGCAAATACTCCCGGAAGTGAAAAGAAGTCCACCCATTGCCAGAGCCTCATCTCACACAATAAACAATAATCCCCCTACCAGGGATATTAACCCTTGATTCTATAAAGATAAAAAGGTAAAAAGATAAAAAGGTATTACACTGTGACCTTGTCTTCTGCATTATCATTATGTGTATAAAAAATGAAAATCTTACCAGAATCTATGCCGTAGAACAGGAACATGGCCTCTCAAGTGTGACAGTGTAGTAGCATCGCTCCTGACATGGACTTGAGTGTAGAAAGCAGGCAGCGAAACTCAACGCTGATTGCTTATGGAGCTGTTAAAATAAGTCAGGATGGTTTTGCTGAAAGACTCTCTCTGCATCACAGGACTCTAACTTTCACCCAAGCTCTCACTGAGAGGCTGACAGGACTACTTAAAACTCCAGTCCCATTCCGAAGAGTACTACCCTCCATAAGAGACTACTCTGAATTTTCGGGCACTTCTCTGCCAACCTCCTGTGATGAAAGGCAAAGAATGACTGGTGGATGAGGGAAGTGGGGGAGGTATTTAAGCCTTTGGCTGGGGTGTCTTTGCCTCTTCCTGGTGGCCAGGTTCTTATTTCCCACAAGTAATGAATGAAGCCGTGGACTCTCCTCCCCTTTAGATGGAAATATACATTCATTGGTGTAAGTGGGCTGGTATCACTTAACTGCAGTGCCCAGGTCCAGTCATGTCTGCTCCTTGTCCCAGGCTGTCATCCCATTGAATTGCTGCTATATGTGCACAGTGCAAACACACATGTACACTGGCACTCTGACAGACCTGCACAGTATTTCTTATGTGTGGAGCGAAAGGCCCGTCACAGCTCATAGTGGGGGCATTTCAGGTCATGGCCCACCAGGAGGGCTGTCAAGGCCCGGGACTAGGCCTTGGTCTGGGTGTTGAGAAACCAGGCACTAAGTGAATCTAGGCCAGTTTGTTACACACTATAAAGAAGGCAGGCCCCATGAGCTATTTGTGTGACATTAGCACCCAGTTCTTTAGCTAATGGCGCACTGTGACTGCAGATGATTGTGAATCTAGTATGATTGTTGGGGCCACTGGGGTCCTGCATGAAGTATGGCTCCTAGACGCCGCTGGTCTCTAGTAGTCAACATGCTACCTCTAAGCCCCCTGGCAGGGCAGGAGTTAATGTGCACGCTCAGCAGACTCAGTTCTTACACTCACAGAGGGGAAGGATGGGGACTATTTTGAGATATTTCTTCCAAAAAGGAAATTTATGCTTACCTGATAAATTTATTTCTTTTACGATATGACGAGTCCACGGATTTCATCCTTACTTGTGGGATTTATCCTCCTGCTAACAGGAAGTGGCAAAGAGCACCACAGCAGAGATGTATATATAGCTCCTCCCTTCCCTCAACCTCCAGTCATTCGACCGAAGTTAGGAAGAGAAAGGAAAAGCCAAAGGTGCAGAGGTGAGTAAAGTTTAATAAAAATAAGTACATACCTGTCTTAAAAATGACAGGGTGGACCGTGGACTCGTCATATCGTAAAATAAATAAATTTATCAGGTAAGCATAAATTTCCTTTTCTTTTACAAGATATGACGAGTCCAAGGATTTCATCCTTACTTGTGGGATACAATACCAAAGCTACAGGACACGGATGAAAGGGAGGGACAAGACAGGAACCTAAACGGAAGGCACCACTGCTTGAAGAACCTTTCTCCCAAAAACAGCCTCAGAAGAAGAAAAAGTATCAAATTTGGAAAATTTGAAAAAATTTGAAGAGATGACCAAGTTGCAGCCTTGCAAATCTGTTCAATAGAAGCATCATTTTTAAATGCCCATGAGGAAGCCACAGCCCTAGTAGAATGAGCCGTAATTCTTTCAGGAGGCTGATGTCCAGCAGTCTCATACGCCAGACGAATAATACTCTTCAGCCAAAAAGAAAGAGAGGTAGCCGTAGCTTTCTGACCCCTACGCTTTCCAGAAAAAACAATGAATAATGACGATGATTGACGGAAATCCTTAATCGCCTGTAAGTAAAACTTCAGGGCACAGATCACGTCCTAGTTATGCAGCATACGCTCCTTCTTAGAAGAAGGGTTAGGACATAATGAAGGAACAACAATTTCCTGATTAATATTCTTATTAGAAACGACCTTAGGAAGCAAACCAGGTTTGGTACGTAAAACCACCTTATCAGAATGGAAGATAAGATAAGGCGAATCACATTGTAACACTGAAAGATCTGAAACTCTACGAGCAGAAGAAATAGCAACCAAAAACAAAACCTTCCAAGATAACTTAATATCTATGGAATGCATGGGTTCAAATGGAGCCCCTTGAAGAATCTTAAGAACTAAATTCAAACTCCAGGGTGGAGCAATTGGTCTAAACACAGGCTTGATTCTGGTCAGAGCCTGACAAAAAGACTGAACATCTGGAACATCTGCCAAACGTTTGTGTAGTAAAATTGACAAAGCAGAAATTTGTCCCTTTAAGGAACTAGCTGATAACCCTTTCTCCAATCCTTCTTGGAGAAAAGACAGAATCCTGGGAATCCTAACTCTACTCCACGAGTAGCCCTTGGATTCACACCAACAAAGATATTTACGCCATATCTTATGGTAGATCTTTCTAGTGACAGGCTTACGTGCCTGAATCAAAGTATCAATGACTGAATCAGAGAACCCCCGCTTAGATTAAATCAAGCATTCAATCTCCAAGCAGTCAGTTGCAGAGAAACTAGATTTGGGTGCTTGAAGGGTCCCTGAATGAGAAGGTCCTGCCTCAATGGAAGCATCCACGGCGGCAGAGAGGACATGCCCACTAGATCGGCATACCAAGTCCTGCGAGGCCACGCAGGTGCGACTAGAATTACTGAAGCCCTCTCCTGTTTGATCCGAGCAATAACCCGGAGAAGGAGAGCAAACGGTGGAAACACATAAGCTAGGTTGAACGACCAAGGCACTGCCAAGGCATCTATCAGTTCGGCCTGAGGATCCCTTGACCTGGATCCGTATCGGAGTAGCTTGGCATTCTGAGGAGACGCCATAAGATCCAATTCCGGACTGCTCCATCTGAGGATCAGAGTGGCAAAGACCTCCGGATGAAGTTCCCACTCCCCCGGATGAAACATCTGTCTGCTTAAAAAGTCCGCTTCCCAGTTGTCCACTCCTGGGATGTAGGTCGCTGACAGATAACAAGAGTGAGTTTCCGCTCACCAAATTATTTTGGATATTTCTGTCATCGCTAAGGAACTCCTTGTTCCTCCCTGATGATTGATGTAAGCCACAGTCGTGATGTTGTCCGACTGGAAACGGATGAATTTGGCCAAAGCCAACTGAGGCCACGCCTGAAGCGCATTGAATATGGCTCTTAATTCCAGAATATTGATTGGAAGGAGAGACTCCGGCTGAGTCCACACACCCTGAGCCTTCAGGGAATTCCAGACTGCACCCCAGCCTAGTAGACTGGCATCCGTTGTCACTGTCACTCATGAGGGTTTGCGGAAGCACATCCCTTGGGACAGATGATCCTGCGACAACCACCAAAGAAGAGAATCTCTTGCCTCCTGATCCAGATCTATCTGAGGAGACAAATTTGCATAATCTCTATTCCACTGCCTGAGCATGCTCAGTTGTTGTGGTCTTAGATGAAAACGAGCAAACGGAATGATGTCCATTGCCGCCACCATCAACCCAATTACCTCCATGCACTGAGCCACTGATGGCCGATGATTGGACTGAAGAGCTAGGCATGTATTTAGAATCTTTAACTTTCTGATGTTATCTTTTCTTTTTTTTACCCATGTCCTAAAGATGTTGTGCTTGTGTTTCATACACTACTAACACTTATTTGTCAGTGGGACAAAGTTATTTATAACAATAGTGCACTAATCTGATGTGACATTGTATTTTTTGCTGGTTGTCTCTTTTCTTTCTCAGAATGCTGCATTCTATTTCCTTTGTCACTCTATATCTGAATCTATACAAACTGTGTGGCTATGGAATTAAGCTTAATACTTATGTTGCTCCAATAATAATCTACATTTTTTCATATTCCCCCCCACTCATCACCACACATTGGCATCTGTAATTATGCTCAGAATGTTTCAGTGCAGTTTCTCTAAAAATATATGAATAAAATATTTCCCCTTCCACCCATTTACACTGAGATTCTTAACTACCCCCCCCCCATATAATGAACCTCCTTGATAAGGAGGGCTACATATGCAGCTTTTCTTGCCTATGCTGCAACATTAAATATCCCCTCTAGCACTTACTTCTACATTATCTCACAGTATTGACTCTATCTACTATACTCAGCTCAGCAGGACTGTTTAACATAATTTGCCAGATGAGTCGTTCATTGTTCAAATTGTACAAAAAACAAAAGAGGTTCCAGTCTTCTGCAAAGTATTGTCTATGATGTGAATTTTATTTATCTATATGGCAGTAGTCAAGTGGAAATGTATCATTAATGTTTGTTTTTTTATATGTTATTTCACATATGTTGTACTGTTCTTGCACAACCTCAATAAAAATAATAATAATAATAATAATAAAAAAAGAGAATGGGCTCCTTACTCTAGTATTTGTTCTTATTCACCATAATCCTAATATATAAAATGTGAGGCTCATAGTTTATAAATGTATTCTCTTATTTATTTTTACTGGGACATTTAACTATGACTGCATAATTGTTCAGTGCCATATTGTGATCTGGTACGTATAATTTATGAACAATAATTAAATATACAGAGATCATTTTATTTCCTTCTGTACAGGGAGAGTCCACAGCTGCATTCATTACTTGTGGGAATACAGAACCTGGCCACCAGTAGGAGGCAAAGACACCCCAGCCAAAGGCTTAAATACCTCCCCCACTTCCCTCATCCCCCAGTCATTCTGCCGAGGGAACAAGGAACAGTAGGAGAAATATCAGGGTGAAAAAGGTGCCAGAAGAAACAAATTAAATTTAAGGCCGCCCATTGGAGAGCTCGGGAGGGAGCTGTGGACTCTCCCTGTACAGAAGAAAAGGAAATTATCTGGTAAGAATAATTAATGTTTTCCTTCTTAATACAGGGAGAATCCACAGCTGCATTCATTATTTGTGAGAAATTATAACCAAGCTACAGAGGACACTGAATGCTAACGGGAGGGTAAACAGAAAATCCAGCAAATCTGAGAGCACCACAGTCTGCAACAAACCCAATCTTACGAAGGATGCTTCAATAGAAGCAAAAAGGAAAAAAGAATGCCAGGAGAACCAAGCAGCCACCCAACAATCAGAACCATAGAGATCTCATGCCAGAGACCCAAGATCATGTCACTGCTCGAACTGAGCCATAAACGCCTGAAGAGGCTAGTGTCCCGCTGTCTCCTAGGCAAGCGAAAAAACACTCCTCCCCTAACAATAAGGATGTCGACTAAGCCTCCAAACCCTTGCACTTCCCAGATACGAATATACAACAGAAAACAAACTGTCTATTCTAATGTAGACTTCAAGAAAACATCAAGGTATGATTCCCTGAAAGGGGAAAAAAAAACCTTTCCCCTTTAGAGAAGGAAAATTACATGGAAAAACAACAATCTTAGGGACAAAAACCTAACAAATCTCGTAACACAGCCTTATTATAAAGGAAACCCCTTTAAGGAAAATGTATTGCAAGAGTGTAAACGGAAAGATTATGGTATGTAGAAAACAATCTACAGATGGCAGTAAACATTGAAGAAAAAATTCAAAGACCATCACCAGCACAGGTACAAAAGTAACCCGATGCAACTCCCTAAAAATAAAGTATAAACTCCAAGAAGGAGCAGGAGAAAGAACTCACCGATCTGACCACAGTCAGTACCCTAGCAAAAGGAACTTAACTCCAGGAAGTTTAACGAACCTCTGGAACAGCAGAACAAACAGGGAATCTTAAAAACGGCTTGCGAGCCCACAATCCAGGGGCAAGGAACAGCAGCCGGATTCAACCTGCAACCTTCCGCTAGTAGGCAGCTAAACTAACCCTCAGGCTAGTACAGCTAGATGCCCCAAACAAGATAGCTCTAACAAGAAAAACTAGCTAGGCAGTCCGTTCTCCAGATCATCCTGGATGAAGATAAGGGGAAACAAAAACTGGAACTCAGTAGAGAGCCAGGACGATCTATCTCCACCCAACAAAGGGTGGACCTCCACACCAATAATAGATGATGAGGGACCAGCTACAAGCTGAAGGAAGGATTGTAAACCCTTCAGAAAAACAAACAAACATTCTCTCTCGGCTAAGACCACAAAAGTTCTCGCAATCTGCCTCAGAGAATAAGATCCCATGATGCAAGGGACCTTAGCAGATCACTGCATTAAGGTACCTCCCATGGCGATGGGCCCCTCAACCACGATACGGACCCGCGGGCATCAACTGAGCAATCAGTCACACTGACGTCTGCTCCTGCTAGGATCGGGCCATTCTCGGCAAAGAGAGACAGGGCAGAAAAGGAGAAGGTTAAAATAGACCTTCCAGCCTCGAGAAGAATCCATTAGCTCTGACTAAAGATCCCCAACCATGATCCCCTAAGGGGAAACCTGAGATAGGTATGACACCCTGAGAATCTCGATCGGACTCCCCATTCAGATACAAACATTCTAAACCCTTTGGATAGCCTGAACAAAGGAATAATTGTAGCGAACATTTGAACCTGGAGAGCCGTCCATAGATTCGATCGCCGACAATGATCCGTAGTGGGCCTCCACCCAGCACCAAACTCGAGACCCTCCCGTCTACTCCTGATCCACGGACCCCCATAGGACACTCTCTTCCCACTGACAGGGAAGTGGCAAAGTCAAAACTGTCCCGGGAGAGCTAAAAGAAAAATCCCACAGGACAGGGAGAACTGGACAGACCCTGGAGATAGATTCCCCCAAATGGTATTCCATGTAGGTCTGCTAAGACGGATTTACCAACGCCATGCCGAAGTCTCGGCCTGGGCTGAATACCTCACCAACCACCAAAGTGCCAATGAAGGCCAGAAGGGGAACTGGAGGGCATAACCCAATGTGGAAAACTAACTTCGGAGATCTAAGGAAAAATCTTCCTGTCTGTAACACCAAATCAGCATCCAAAAGTCCACCCTGGTGCCTATACCAGAAAACTCAGGTCTAGAGCCAACTCTAAGGATCAAAAAGACAAGAGAAAATCCCTAAAAGTCTACTAGCAGACAATGGTAAGTAAAACCAGAACCACCAAGACCCAGGAGCTATTGTAAAAACTGGATACTGCCACATTAAACTCCCGATCCCAGAAAAAAACATAGGATCAGAACGGGGTTTACTGGAAGATACGGTCCCTAAGAACCGGATTTGTTCAAAATAATGAAAACAGGAAAGATGTCTTCTCCCTGAACAAAGGTAGAGAGAGCCTTATATACTCCCTCAAGAAGGAGATCTAATAAGTTCTGCTTAAGAATCATGAAATCCAAATAGGACGGGAGGTCCCTCCCCTTAAAGGGCCATGCACCAACCGTGGAATGAAAATATTCTCACCGTGCAATGGGTGCCGGGACAACGACTCCAAAAGTCACCTGCAACCTCTCTCTCTCTGCCGAAAGGCAAACTCAAGAGAGGAAAAAACTTGCCCAGAAAAACAAACAAACAAGCTAATGCTAAGCCTAGCTCCGGCCTCTGTGACCCCTGGTTCCAAAACAGGTCCTGCCTGTCATATAGGATAGATGGACCTGCTCTGCCTGGACCAGAACAGCTAGAAATAACTCCTCTCATGTAGAAAGAAAGAGCAGACTTAACTAGTAATTAAAACAGGTCCTGCCTGTCAATTAGGATTACAACATATCTGCCAGAACATCCAAGGCTAAACTGAAAATTCTTAAGTTCCAGCAATGCTAGAAAAACTGAGAATAATCCAAAAAAAGAAAAATAAGCTCAGAGTCTTAAATTTTGTCTCAAAATTATAGAGGGAAACATCACCCCGAACAGAGACCTAGAAGCTTCCACCGGAAGTCTCCAACAATCGCGACCATCAAAGTTGTTAGTACAAAAAAAAACCGTTGTCGACAAAACGTCTTCCTAAAAGGACTTTCTACAACAACCCAGAGCTCTAAAAACAAAAAACTATCCAAAACGGAATAGCAAAAGAAAATCTGCAAGCGCACAAAAGTGATAGCCAAAAGGAGTGTGCAAACAAAAACAGGTCCAGCCTGTCATACGACACAAACCCAACATCGAGCTCAGAACTAGGATTTCAAATAACAAATAAAAATATATTTGGACGATAAGGAATAGGATCTCCATCCTTATCCACTTGTCTAGTCAAGATCACTATCTGATTTAGAGGACTGAGAATCAACTGACGGATCAGTACTGGGAGCCTCTAGCATCGCCAAAACCTCTCTCAGAAGTAAACAAAGGCGTGCCATTCTAAATCTAAATCCTCTTCCGTTGGAGGAATCAACTCAGCAAACTCTGACCATGGAGGTCCTACCTCTGAAGCCTCAGAGGGAACCGCATCCCTAGATGATTGATCATATACAATTGTCATTTAACACGATGGTCCCTTGGCAGGAGTGCATGGAACCCTTCGCTTGCATGTAGCAGGGAGAGGCAAAAATGCAGTAGAGATGGCCATGCGGAACTGCTCAGTGGTCTAAAACATCTTAACATTGGATGATGAGAAGACCCTATTGCGGAACATAATTGAAAGGTTTGGATTACCTGGACCTCCTCACAATATACGCAGGTATCAAATTCTGTATCAGAGATCCCCCTCTAAAAAATCAGAATCCTCCATAATTCGTCTAATTTAAATTATAGAAAGAACAACTGGCACCTTCTACCCCCAATGGCTGGGGCACTCACTACCTCCTATGACCCAGACAGGTAGAGAAGATGCTCGTCTCCGCAGAAACTCGGTGAGGAATCGCAAATGGGGAAAAAACGTGACCACTCCCGGTCACATGGTGCATCATGCAGGACCGCCCCTGCTAAGGAAAAAGCGCGCCTGCTTAATAAAACTGCACAGCTCTCAAAATGAAAAATAACCTGTACGTTCCGTATCAGCCTATGAGCCCAAACGTCTCTTACACAAAAAAGTTGAAATCACATAACAAATATGATAAAAAAAAACCCCACTGTTCAATAATACCCCTCAGGAGATATTAACCCTTGATTCCATAAAGATAAAGGAATCCCCCTGTGACCCTGTCTTCTAACGTTAACATGTGTGTAAAAAATGAAACAAACTTACCAGAATCTATGGCGTGGAACAATAACATGGTCCTTCAAGTTTGACAGATGGTAGCAGCGCTTCTGACATGGACTTGAGTGAAGAAAACAGGCAGTGAAACTCGTCAACGCTGATTGCTTAAGGAGCTGTTAATATGAGTCTGGATGTTTTCGCATTTCCAGACTCTAACTTTCAACAATGCTCTCACTGAGAGGCGGACAAAACTACTTAAAACTCCAGTCCCATCTCGAAGGGCAGGTACCCTTCCTATGGAACTACTCCGAAATCTTCTGACACTTCACCTCCTGTGATGAAAGGCAAAGAATGACTGGGGGATGAGGTAAGTGGGGGAGGTAGTTAAGCCTTAGGCTGGGGTATCTTTGCCTCCTCCTGGTGGCCAGGTTCTGTATTCCCACAAATAATGAATGCAGCTGTGGACTCTCCCTGTACTAAGAAGAAAAAGAAAACATAAATTATGCTTACCTGATAATTTAATTTCCATCTGTGGAAGGAGAGTCCACTGCCTCATTCATTACTTGTGGGAATTAAGAACCTGGCCACCAGGAGGAGGCAAAGACACCCGAGCCAAAGGCTTAAATACCTCCCCCACTCCCCTCATCCCCCAGTTATTCTGTCAAGGGAACAAGGAACAGTAGGAGAAGTAACAGGGTATAAATGGTGCCAGAAGAATAAAATTAAATTTAGGTCTGCCTACCGGAGAAACGGGCGGGAGCAGTGGACTCTCCTCCCACAGATGGAAATTAAATTATCAGGTAAGCATAATTTATGTTTTCCATCTTAATGGGAGGAGAGTCCACTGCTTCATTCATTACTTGTGGGTACAAATACCCAAGCTCTAGAGGACACTAAATGAAAACAAAAACGGGAGGGTAAAAAGAAGGCGGACCCTAAACTGAGGGCACCACAGCCTGCAGAACCTTTCTCCCAAAAGTTGCTTCCACCGAAGCAAAAAAATCAATTTTTTGTAAAATTTTGCAAAAGTATGTAAGGAAGACCAAGTCGCCGCCTTACAAATCTGCTCCATAGAAGCCTCGTTTTTAAAGGCCCAAGAAGAGGCCACAGTCCTAGTTGAGTGAGCCATAATCCTCTGAGGAGGCTTATGTCCCGCTGTCTCATAGGCCAGACGTATAATGCTCTTCAACCAAAAAGACAGTGAAGTGGAAGAGGCCCTCTGCCCCCTGCGCTTACCTGAATACACAACAAATAGGACAAAGTCTGTCTGAATTCATTTGTGACTCCTCAAGAGACAGCTTATGCGGTAGACAAAACGGAGTGAAACGCGTCTGTTTCAAAGTTTGGCCATCATACTCAGTTTTGTCTAACGCATAAGCTGTCTCTTGAGGAGTTGTAATTTGTCTATGAGGGCGTGAGTAGAGACCTGACAGCTAAGGTGGAAGCCGCAAACTGGTTGGACGATACCAGTAAGGAGGAGGAAGATGCACGCAGAAGTGTCTACACGCTATAGGTGTGCGCACAGTATTACGGAAGGTTACTCACAAAGTGGGTGATTCCTGAGAGGCAGTGAGTGTTCATGACTGTGTGGAGACATAAGCGGTAAGTTGTCACCTCTGCAACATGTTGTACAATGTTTATTGGATTACAAAAATACAAAGTGACTGAGGGTTTTGGCTTATGTTACAAGGAGCATCCAAATAGTTACATATGCTCATGTTGCTGAGTATAAGCTCATGATTTCACCCCAGCATGTAAACTTACCTGCAGCACTGAGATCATTGTCTGTATGTAAGAAGTGTGAATTCCTTTGTGGCCTGAAGATAAAACTTCAAGGCCCGAACCACGTCCAAATTATGAAGCAACCTTTCCTTTGACGAAGAATGATTAGGACACAAGGAAGGAACTACTATTCTCTGATTGATATTATGATTCCACACGACCTTGGGAAGAAAACCCAATCCAGTGCGAAGAACAGCCTTATCAGCGTGAAAAAAAACAGGTAGGGAGGCTCACAGTGCGAGGCTGCTAACTCAGAGACTCTGCGAGCCGATGCAATAGCCAGTAGGAATAGGACCTTCCAGGAAAAAAGTTTAATGTCAAGCGCATGCATAGGCTCAAATGGAGCCCTCTGCAAAATCTTAAGAACCAAATTTAAGCTCCAAGGAGGAGCAGAATTTCTAAAGACAGGTCTGATCCTAGACAGAGCCTGAACAAAGGACTGAATATAAGGAAGCTTCGCTAGCTTCTTGTGTAACAGTAAAAGATAAAGACGAAATATGTCCCTTTAAGGAACTGGCGGCAAGACCCTTATCCAGGCCGTCCTGGAGAAAGGCCAGAATCCAAGATACCCTAACCTTATGCCATGGATATCCACGTTCCTCACACCAGGACAAGTAGGTCCTCCACACCTTATGATAGATGCGACGAGTGACCGGTTTTCTGGCCTGAATGAGAGTATCAATCACTCTCTACGAAAATCCTCTCTTCGCTAAGTCTAGGCATTCAATCTCCACGCAGTCAGCCTCAGAGAATCGAGATTTTGGTGTAGAAAGAGACCCTGAGAAAGCAGATCTCTGCAACAGGGTAACTTCCATGGAGGATACAATGAAATCCCCACCAGATCTGCAAAACACGTCCTCCGTGGCCATTACGGAGCAATCAGAATAGCCGAAGCTTGCTCCTGCTTGATGCGAGCCACTACTTGAGGAAGAAGAGGCAACGGTGGAAATGTATAGTTGGTTGAACTTCCAGGGCACCGCTAAGGCATCCATCAGCTCCGTCTATTGGACCTTGGACCTCGACCCATATCTGGGTAGCTTGAAGGGGAGTCTGGACGCCATGAGGTCTATCTCTGGCGTCCCCCATCTGATGCATATCTCCGCAAACACCTCGGAATGGAGAGACCATTCCCCTGGATAAAAGGATTGTCTGCTGAGAAAATTCTCGGACTGTGGATCACTGAGAGCGAACAATTGTGGATCTCTGCCCATCCCAGTATCCGAGATACCTCCCTCATAGCTACATAGCTAGATCGTCATGCCATTGACTCAACATACACTACTCAAGAGGTCTGAGATGGAACCTGGCGTTTGGAATGACATCTATGCTGGATACCATGAGCCCAATCACCTCCATACACCTGGCCACAGATGTCCTTAAGAATGTCTAAAGGGCAAGACAGTGGGACGCAATCTTGCAATGTCTCTGATCTGTCAAGAATATCTTCATAGCTGAAGAATCTATTATCATACCCAGGAATTCCACCCTATTGCAGGGGACCAGGGAACTCTTTCCTTTGTTTATCTTCCATCCGGGGGATCGAAGGAGGAGAGCCCTTGAGTTATCTTCCGCGAGACTGCAGGACGGAGCTTGGATCAATATTTCGGCTCAATAAGGAGCCACTGCAACTTCTGGCTCTCGCCACCCCGAGCAGTGCTCAAAAAACCTTCTTAAAGACTCTTGGGGCAGTCGCCATACCGAACGGTGGGGCCACAAACTGGAAGTGTCGGTCAACAAATGTGAATCTTGGGGACCTGAAGTGATCCCTGTGGATTGGTACGTGAAGGTAAGTATCCTTCAAATCTATTGTCGTCATGAATTGACCCTCTTGAACTAGGGGCAGAATCGACCTAATCATCTCCATTTTGAACGATGGGACTGACAGAAACTTTTTTACACACTTTAGGTCCAGAATTGGGCAAAATGTGCCCTCCTTCTTTGGGACCACGAAAAGGTTTGAAAAATACCCCAGACCTCTTTCTGCTAGAGGGACTGGGTCGATAACTCAGAGAGAGGAGAGATCCCTCATTCATCCTAGATCCCTCATGCAAATCTTCTCTGGATTTGATGATAGGTTTGACAGGAGAAATCTGCCTCTGGACGGATGAGTCTTGAATCCTATCCTGTAACCCTGGGCTATGACCTCCAGAACCCAAGGGGTCCTGAACGTCTCTTATCCAGGCCTCCGTAAAAAGAGATATGCTGCCCCCTACGTGATCCAGAGACGGATCGGGGGGCCCCTTCATGCCAATTTTGTCTCGGCGGGCTTCTTGCTCTGCCTGGATTTGTTCCAAGAGTGAGCTGGTTTCCATGATCTCTTGGACTGCTCAGTTTTTGCGGCAGGCTGCTGGCGTTGAGACTTGTCCGAACGAAAGGGGTGAAAAGTAGACCCATTAGACTTATTCTTCTTATCCTGTGGTAAGAAAGCACCCTTGCCACCCGTGACCGTGGATATGATCGAGTCCAGGCCTGGACCAAAAAGCACCTTCCCTTTAAACTGGAGGGGAAGTAATTTAGACTTGGAAGTCATGTCAGTGGACTATGACTTTAACCACAGAGCCCTACGGGCTAGAACAGAAAAACCCGATGTCTTGGCATTCAGGCGATTAATCTGCATATTTGCATCACAGATGAACGAATGAGCTACCCTTAAAGTGCCATAAAACAGGTTGAGATATGTGCATATCCTAAAAGGGCTAATTAAGTAAAAATAGTTTGCATAATTTTTTTAAAAAAATTGTTAAGAAGTATTTTAAAATAATTTTCAAAAATAAGCAAAAATACTTAAAATAGCCATGCTGTCTGGAAACTGTGCTCCACCCCTCTTATTAGTGTTTACACAGGCATTGCATTTCACCTGAGTTCACAGCTTCTAGGCATGCTCCATCAGATAATCCATATTCATTTGTGCATTTTACCAAAACAACAATGGATATAGCTACAGCCATAAAAGGAATTGTGTGGGGGGAGTTAGAGCTGGACAATTCAGAAACTTAAAATAAAGGGTTAATGGCGAGGCACTGCAGTATAAATTTTCAGGTAAAGTAATTAATGTACATAATATTATATTTTGTCTCTATCTCAAATAGTTTTATGTCCCTTTAAGGCCTTAATTAGTTCCTGTATCTCCTCGAGGGGAGTCTCCACCTCGACCATAGCAGAAAGAGCGTCGCACCAATAGGTAGCCTCTCCAGCGACTGCCGGTTGGAAAACGAACCCCGTGAGTTGGGATATCTTCCTCAACATGGACTCCAATTTTTTATCCATGGGCTCCTTGAACGAAGAGCTATCTTCGAGCGGGAAAGTCGATTGCTTAGCCAGCATGGAGATAGCACCATCCACCTTAGGAATGGCCCCCCACAGCTCAAGCTGTGAGTCAGGCACGGGGAATAGCTTTTTAAAAGAAGTAGAGGGGGAAAAGGATGAACAAAATTTCTCTCATTCATTCTTAATAATATTAGCCATTTTAATGGGGACCGGGAAAGCCTGAGGCACCACCCTGTCCTCGTAAACCCTATCTAGTTTAGGGATCAAAGGTTCCTCCGGCAGTTTCGGTTCAGGAACCTCCAACATAGCAAGCACCTCTTTCAGCAGAAAGCGCAAATGCTCCAGCTGAAATTTAAAATCTGGTTCCTTCACAGGCGGTCTAGAAGTCGCAGATTCCGACCCAGAAAAAACGTCATCTGAAGAGTCGAAGTCATCTTCTTCAGCGGATAATCTGTCAGAGACATCCAGCGGAGTAGATGACCCCTGGAACGGATAGCTATGTTGCACCTCTCGCTTGCGCTTGGCAGGGCGTGGTAAGGCAGTGAAGGCCGCAGAAAACGCCGTTCGCAACTGATCAGTGAAATCTGGCGGCCAAAGGGCCCCTCCTGCAGGAGGATAAGTAGTGCCCTGGGGAGCTGCATGTGCAATCAAAAATGGGTGTAGGGAACACACCTTGCGGGACAGAGAACCCTCAGAGGTGGAAGTTGAGCAGACGGATTAACCGGAACCTACTCACAATAGACACAGTTATTTGTTTTAATTAAAGAGGGAGATCCTCTAACATATCAGAGTCCTCCATAGCTTGCGCCTTTATAGCGGACTAGATAAAAATTAAATGGCTAAGACAAGGGAGTACAAAGAAGCGCAAAGAAGAACAAACTTGAGTAATTTATTTAAAACAGATAAACAAATAAACATAAAAACTTACACTCAGGTAAGCAGCAATATTCGTCCTAATTGCACACAATATGATCCAGTGTAAGCCTGCGGCGGTCTGAGTCCTGCTCTGAACAAACTGAAACGTCCGTGATGGAAGACGAGCTGACAAACCCAAATCAGCGTCTGACGTCAGTATGGAGCTGAATTTGGAGCGTCCCCCTCAGATGGATCCTTTCTCTGACCGCACAGCAAAACAGCTGATAACAGCAAATAGTCCCCAACAGATATCCCTACGCGTTTCGTTCGGATCTCGGCCGAACTTTGTCAAGGGCAAAAAAATGTTTAAAAGTTCAAGCGGTGTGACAAAGTTCGGCCGAGATCTGAACGAAACGCGTAGGGATATCTGTTGGGGACTATTTGCTGTTATCAGCTGTTTTGCTGTGCGGTCAGAGAAAGGATCCATCTGAGGGGGACACTCCGAATTCAGCTCCATACTGACGTCAGACGCCGATTTGGGTTTGTCAGCTCGTCTTCCATCACGGAACTTTCAGTTTGTTCAGAGCAGGACTCAGACCACCGCAGGCTTACACTGGATCATATTGTGTGCGATTAGGACGAATATTGCTGCTTACCTGAGTGTAAGTTTTTATGTTTATTTGTTTATCTTTTTTAAATAAATTACTCAAGTTTGTTCTTCTTTGCGCTTCTTTGTACTCCCTTGTCTTAGCTGTTGTTTATCCGGGTGATCAGAAGAAAGATCATCCAAGGAGGAGCTGCATCAACTTGAGAAACTTTCCAACATTATCTTCAAAAAGACTTGAATAACGGCTTTTTTCAGTTTGGGATCATTCATTTGATTTCATATGGACATTTAGGTATTTAGTTTATTTTACTTTATTTAATTTAATTATCTATTTGAATTGTTAATGCCATTGTCATTATTTATGTGAATTTGCCAATTGTTTTATTTAATTATTGGGATTATTTGGGTTCTCATGTTATAGCTTTTTCTATTATAATTTTTTATGTGGGGTTAGATATTTAAATAGGAAATTTTTGGCTGTTTAGCGCTGATATTTTTTGGTGTATATAAAAATTAAATGGCACCTTTATATCCTTATGCCCGGGGCACTCACCACCTCCTATGACCCGGACCACAGAGAAACCGCTTCGGCTCCTACACCGCCAGTCAAGAGAGAGGAAGTTAAAGAGGCCACACCCGGTCACATGGAAATAACAAAAGAAAAGAGGACAGGAGCGCAAGGGACTGATCTGAGTGCAGTATAATAAAAACTTGGATTTTAATGAAAAAGATTACAAGAAACACACTCACACTTTTTACCCTCAAACAAATGAGGTATGTATAGGGCACAAAATCAAATGGACCAATAGTCTGGCTCACCACAAACCCCCTCCGGTGCAATGGGTTCCCCCTTCAGTCACCACATATACAGGCTGCCGCTCTTCATCAAGCAGTACACTGTTCCCAAAGGTCTGTGGTCTCCGGTCAAACAGTCACAGTCAAAACCGTGTATGCAATGTCCCAGAGTCTCTTTCAAATATTACCGTGTCCAAGAAGTCTCTTAGCAGAATCACATTTAGAAAGCTTCTAACGCCAGAATCACTCAGATTACCACTAAACACTCACAAGCCGGCTAGAGTGTTTGTGGATCTGACTCCTCACAGCGTGTATAGATGTGGGCGTGGCCTTACGCGTTTCGTGGGACTCCTTCCCACTTCGTCAGAGGCATGCCCACATACCTGCAACCGGTCTATTTATACCAGAATCTCATATCTGTTTGACACCAAATATCGGAACAATAAGCCAGTTTGCTCACAGCTGTCATCCTAGTACTTGGCATTTTCATATTCCGATATTATGTTCCAACATTATGTTTTATTGTGATCAATCATCTTATTAAAAGATATATTCTATGCATGTAATTAGTTTCCGTATACATAAATAAATAAATGATGTGTACACGCTATCCATACTTTTATACATTCATTAAATTTATTCTATAAAATTACATTTTATTTCTACTATTAAAAACCTTAGATTATATAAATAAAACCTAATTCCTGAACACATTAAGATACCTAAAAATTCATCAAATAGAACCAAAATCGATCTAAAACACAATTTAAAGAGACATACAATCTGCATATAAAAAACACATTAAAAACCAATCTTGTGATGTCATGTTGTATATATGTAATAATAGATATATATACACACATACACTGCTACATATCCTATACATATACTAGTTTTCACCTTCTGAAGATGTATGGAATATAGTATATGGGTAATAAAAATAACTTTTTATAACAATGAGTTATTTGCTCATTTAATAAATACCCTTACTCACCTAACCAAGCCATTCATCTATAGGGATAATCTGTTGTTGAAATAGAAAATAAAATTCAAAATACTGATAATCACTGTATGTTGGACAGGATGCACTACTATACCATACATTTACTTTCTATCTAAATAAGTAATTATATTTACTGATTATCAATGACCCTATATTAACTTTATTTTAAATTAAATGTTCAATCTGAAGACATGCACTAGGATTCAATGAAGGCTGCTAAATCAACCTCTCTGTTCATACCATATGGCTCAAGGGTACCTAGTGCATGAATCCAGAAAGTCTCTCGTTGTCTCAAGGTCCTGAGGCGATCCCCACCCCTTTCATCTCTCTTTACATGTTCAATTGCTTTTATTTTTAGATTAATGTTGTCCCTCATATGGGCTTCCAGAAAATGTGCTGATACTCCATGGGTTGTGAGTCCTATATCTATATTCCTTAGGTGTTCCGTTAACCTATACTTTACTTTCCTTTTTGTTCTTCCCACATACTTTTTCCCACACGAACATTCTAATAGATAAACCACATAGTTGGATTCATGCACTAGTCCCTTGCGCTCCTGTCCTCTTTTCTTTTGTTATTTCTTTATCCAGCACCACCCTATCCTGCCGGTGGGTCTATCCAGGACGCTGCAGTGTGGATTGGAAGATAGAGCTAAAATAGAACGTCTATACAAATGATATCCTTTTAAAATATACTTGCAAAATTTAGCTCACAAGATAAGTCTATTTTATTGTGGGTTTAAGATTCTGTTTGATAGTTTTCAAAGCAGATTCTATGTGTGTGTATATGCATAAATTCTAAGATTTAATCTGAAGTTATTTTTGTATGTATATATATTGAAATCGTTTATCAAGCATCAATATTAATTTCTCTGTATTTTGTTATCATAATTTATTTATTGATTGATTTATTCAAACTATATATTGGTGTTTATTAAGACATATCTATATTTATATATATATATATATATATATATATATATATATACACATTCCTCTCCTGTCTCAATAGGTTGAGCTCTTTATTAGCAGATTGTTAGATCTTGCTTTGTTGTACCCGGTCACATGGAGTGCCATGCAGGAATGCCCCTGCACTAGCGAGAAAACACACCAAAAAAGGTCCGCGTCGGTCTCTCGCTAAGAATTGACTGTTCACACACTGACAGAGCTTCATCTCACATATGTCGCAGCATTAAATACAATAATAATAATATTATGCACAAATCCCCCCCCCCCCGTTCAATAACCCCCTTTCCTAGGGTATTACCCTTGATTCTATACAGATAAAAGGAGACACACTGTGACCCTATTGGCTATTGAATATATTTTGACACATAACTTCTTCATGTTCCAGAGGGATTTCTATCTGCAAAGACGTGGGGCAAATTTTGCCCCATCCTATGCCAATCTTTTCATGGCATGGTGGGAGCTGTCCCACGTCTTTGCAGATGTGAATCCATTTAGGGGCATGATTATACAGTACTACCGCTATATAGATGATTTGTTTTTTATTATTGATGGTAATGATGAAGAGGTAAAACAATTTTGTAACTTATTAAACTGCAACGATTGTGGCATTTCGTTTATAGGAGAAGTCAGTGCTCAATCTGTCAAATTTCTAGATTTAGAAATTATGAGTGACTGTACCAATGGTCAAATAAATACTACATTGTATAGGAAATTGACTGCAGGAAACACGAAATTAGAATATAATTCCTGTCATCCAAAACATGTGATTAAGGGAATCCCCAAAGGGGAATACATAAGAGCAAAAAGAAATTGCAGTACAGACAACAAGCGTCTATAGTTACTAAAAGACTGATAGACAGAGGTTATAAGACTGAGCTTCTTAGCCATATTAAACATGAAGTTGATCTTATACCTAGAAGCAATTTATTAAAGTATAAGGATTGTGAGAACAATAGAAAAGAACAGAATAAACCTAAATTCATTACAACATATAGTAATGATTACTACAAGATTTGTAATATCATTAAGGACTCATTACCAATATTAGACACAGATCCTATCATCAAGGAAATTTTATGTGATGGGTGTGATTATGTCACAAGAAGGGGTAAAACCCTGGCCAACTCTTTATCTCCTTCTGACTTACCTGGTTCTAAAAATACTTGGTTACCAAAAAAACTGGGTTTTACAAATGCAGACGTCCAATCTGCAAGACATGTTCTCATGTTCTGGAAGGGTCTAAGCAAAAGAGAGGAGGGAAGAGAGAGCAAAAGAGAGGGGGGAGAGAGCAAGGGTTGGGACCGCTGTACTGCAAAAAACGGCCCGTGTACACGGGCTTTAGTACTAATATATATATATATATATATATATATATATATATATATATATATATATATATTATATTCATAAAAAAGATAGAGCTCAATAGAATCATATGAGCTAAAGCAGACCACAGGCCGCACAGAAAAATAAACCCACACTATAATTACAGCAGTAATACCGACATCAAGTATGCTTGAACATATACAAATTCATTAAAATTACAATGCCAAAAACATGAGCAGATGTAGGTCCCGCAACCAAAGAAAAATACACTTTCTCTACCCAAAGGTAAATTAGCATGCTAGCAAGTTGTTGAGCCGGCTCATTAGAAGTCCACCTCTTGTTCCGGGCACTTGAGTGTTAAATACACGCTCCGGTAAATTGGTAAACTACTACTACCGTCCTTGATTCTCTTCGCTGTTGTTATTGATCCAGTACCGGATTTACATATACATAGAGAGTCAATGATAGGCAACAGATTACTGCTTCAGTCAACAATGCTTAGCGTTCTAAGGATTACATTGAGTGCAAGACTTTTTGCTGCACGGTTTACCTTCACTTCAACCACCTCAGCCGCGGGTATTTTCCAAACAGGATCCCTTCCGCAGTGTGTCTCACCGTGATGCAATTAGCCGATGCAGCGCTTCACTTGCAACTCTAGTGTTACAGCAATTGTTACAGCGACCTCACAGCTGTTCTACCATGTTGGCGTTCACCACGCTGTGTCAGATACTCCAATCATTACGCGTTTCGCCCCTCCCCTTTTCTGGGCTTGACTCAGGGCTTCGTCAGATGTGTCAAAATTGACGACCAGGTTGGATTTTATACACTCGTGTGGATACTTTGATCCTTCCCCTTCTTGACATTCTTAAAGTGGAATGACGCTCATATGGTAATACATAGGCATACAATTTATATTGACATATCAGTTATCGCAACTTAAACTAGACATAAAAACAAACGGCTATATACAAAAAGTTAAAGCTTTATTACTTAGAGGTATTTCAGCATCAGACCATTACTATAGCATTAACAGGCTACAATGTAGCTAAACATGTCTTAAAAGCTACAAGCATTTTAAGCCTTAATATTAGGATGTGATAGAGCAATCCTATCTTAATCAATGCAAGTGTCTATTCGAGTATTTATAGAAAACATGAAAATTCTATTTTTTCATTCAAGCTTATAGGAGAGAGGGTGTTGAGTCTATACATCCAGCGTGACTCATGTTGGAGTAATAGCTGGTCTACATTCCCTCCTCTCCTTCTAGGCTTGATATGTTCAATGCCCAGTACTTTTAGCTGAGAGAAATCAGAGTTGTGCATCAATTGGAAGTGCCTAGCCACCGGGCTATCTGGGTCCTTATCCTTAATGCTATCTCTATGCTCTCTCACTCTGTCTTTTAGCTCTCGTGTCGTTTTCCCAATATAGAACTTGGGACACGAGCAGTGTAACATATAAATGACATTCATGGTATTGAAGACAATCCTTTCATTAATGTGGTAAGACTTCTCAGAGTGCTCTGTGCAGAAGCTGGAGGCTTTAACCATGTACTTGCAATACACGCAATGGCCACAGGGTTCACAGCCCTTCCTGACCTGTGATTGTGTCAGCCAATTTTTTGGAATCACTTTTTGGAACTCACTATGGACCAGTCTATCTTTTAGACTTGGTGCCCTTTTAGCTGTTAGGAGGGGATATTTTGGAATATATTTGGCAATCGTATTGTCATTAGACAGAATGTGCCAATGTTTTCTAAGTATATCACAAAGTTTATTCCAATAGAAATTGTACTTGGTGATAAGGCGAATTTCATTGTCTCCTGTTGTTTTTTGATTTATCTCCTTATATAACAGTTGGTTTTTTGGTGTCTGTCTTGCTTTGACCCATCCTTTTCGTACCTGATTCCTTGAGTATCCTCTCTGAAGAAACCTCTGAGCCATTTCAGTTGCCTGACCTTCAAAATCGGATTCAGTGGAACAGCATCTTTTTAATCTCAAAGACTGTCCCACTGGGATCCCACTTTTCAAGGCTTCAGGATGATGGCTAGATGCATATAACAGATTATTAGTTGATGTTTCTTTCCGAAACACTTTTGTTTTTAATACTCCATTATCAATTAATAATTTGAGGTCTAAAAAAGTGGCTTCCTTATTGCTGATTTGATGAGTCAGGAACAAGTTCCTATTATTCTTGTTCAAAAGCTCAACAAATTTTCCTGCTGATTCTGCATCACCTTTCCAGAGTACTAGGATGTCATCCACAAAGCGCAGCCATAGGGCGACGTGAGCCTCCATCTATTGGTCCAAACCTTGGAAAACATCAATAGTTTCCCAGACACCTAGATGTAAACAGGCATAGGTGGGGGCGCACGCCGCTCCCATGGCTGTGCCCCTAAGCTGCCTGTAAAATGTTCCATCGAACATGAATATGTTTTTAGTCAATACAAATTCTAACAGTTTTAGTACCAGTGATGTGTTGTCACTGTACTCCTCACCCCACAGCCTTAAAAAAATATTTGGCTGCCTCCAAACCCACATCATGTGGGATGGAGGAGTACAGTGACTCCACATCTAGGGTAAGCAAAAGCACATCTGGCTCAACTTTAATTCTACCCAGTCTCCTCAGGACGTCCCCCGTGTCCTGCACATAGGAAGAAAGTTCTGTCAAAAAGGGACGCAGATAGAAATCAACATATCTGCTAATTCCCTCCGTGGGTCCTCCAATGCCTGACACGATAGGACGTCCCGGGGGATCTGTCAAACACTTGTGTAGTTTTGGGATGCAGTAAAACGTGGGTATTACTGGGTGTACAGGAATTAGAAAGTAAAATTCATTTTTCGTTAACCACCCTAATTCTTTTGCCTGTTTGAGAATGATAAACAACTCATCACATGAATTCTCATAAACCAGCCTTGATACAATTTCATATTGATCTACTAAATGTAACTGTCTCAGGACTTCCTTCATGTAGTCCGCTTGGTTGAGGATTACAATGTTTCCTCCTTTGTCGGATGGCTTAATCTGAATTTCTTTTCTATTTATAAGATCATTAAGAGCTTTTCTTTCTTGTTTCGTTAGATTATCACTCACTACACCTGTTACCCCTATATTTCCCACGTCTTTTTCAACACACTTTACAAATGTGTGGACACTGGGTGACAAGGACAATTGGGGCATAAATTTAGAGGATGGTTTAAAAATTGTTTTAGAGGGATAGTTAATATTAGTGTTTACTTCCTCTTGTTCCTCTAAAAGGGACACTAAATTATCAATAGCCACTGCATCCTAACTATCCCTTAAATCACCACTCTGGGATTTATTACCCCATAGTTTTTTAAGTATGATCTTCCTCGCATAGAGGTTCAGGTTTACTCCAACATGAGTCACGCTGGATGTATAGACTCAACACCCTCTGTCATATAGGCTTGAATGAAAAAATAGAATTTTCATGTTTTCTATAAATACTAGACACTTGCATTGATTAAGATAGGATTGATCTATCACATCCTAATATTAAGGCTTAAAATGCTTGTAGCTTTTAAGACATGTTTAGATACATTTTAGCCTGTTAATGCTATAGTAATGGCCTGATGCTGAAATACCTCTAAGTAATAAAGCTTTAACTTTTTGTATATAGACATTTGTTTTTATGTCTAGTTTAAGTTGCGATAACTGATATGTCAATATAAATTGTATGCCTATGTATTACATATGAGCGTCATTCCACTTTAAGAATGTCAAGAAGGGGAAGGAACAAAGTATCCACACGAGTGTATAAAATCCAGCCTGGTCATTAATTTTGACACATCTGACGAAGCCCTGAGTCCAGCCCAGAAAAGGGGAGGGGCGAAACGCGTAATGATTGGAGTATCTGACACAGCGTGGGGAACGCCAACATGGTAGAACAGCTGTGAGGTCGCTGTAACAATTGCTGTAACAATAGAGTTGCAAGTGAAGGGCTGCATCGGCCAATTGCATCACGGTGAGACACACTGGGGAAGGGATCCTGTTTGGAAAATACCCGCGGCTGAAGTGGTTGAAGTGAAGGTAAGCCGTGCAGCAAAAAGTCTTGCACTCAGTGTAATCCTTAGAACGCTAAGCATCGTTGACTGAAGCAGTAATCTATTGCCTATCATTGACTCTCTATGTATATGTAAATCCGGTACCGGATCAATAACAACAACGAAGAGAATCAAGGACGGTAGTAGTAGTTTACCAATTTACCGGAGCGTGTATTTAACACTCAAGTGCCCGGAACAAGAGGTGGACTTCTAATGAGCCAGCTCAACAACTTGCTAGCATGCTAATTTACCTTTGGGTAGAGAAAGTGTATTGTTCTTTGGTTGCAGGACCTACATCTGCTCATGTTTTTGGCTTTGTAATTTTAATAAATTTGTATATGTTCAAGCATACTTGATGTCGGTATCACTGCTGTAATTATAGTGTGGGTTTATTTTTCTGTGCGGCCTGTGGTCTGCTTTAGCTCATAGGACTCTATTGAGCTCTATCTTTTTTATGAATATAATACATGTTTTTGGGACTGCCAGCACGTCCAGCGCTAACACTGCCTCTTATATTATGTATTTGGCATCTGACACCAGACTTTTTCTTGATGCGAGCATGGTCCCTGTAATGTATTAACCGCTGACACGCTTGCTGAATTTGTGTTTACTGGTTGCTAGGCAACCGGTCGGTTTTGCGCTCCGGGTTTAAATGACTTGTGTTCCCAGTCTTTTGTAACTTGAACGACCGATGTAACTGCCACAGTTGCGGGTATGTGTTTGATAACAGGTATTCCTTACATTGACTGGTATTATGTATTACTTAGGATCATTGATATGCTCTGCCCGTTACTAATGTTATCATTGCTGTTTTCTACTGGCTGTTTAGCTTTTATTTTTATGATTTTGTTGATGCTAAGCCACTTGATATTAGGGTCCCTGGTTTTTGCTAGTTTTTGTTAGTTCTGACTTGACTTTGGGATTCATGTTATCCTTTGTTTGTGAAACATAATTACCTTGGCCCCTTCGCAACACTGTTTACTCTGACATGCTAACTTTGACTACACTGGTTGCCGGGCCAACACGGCCCATACAGTATCTTTGGGCTTATTTCTGCCTCTTTGTAGGTTGATTATATTGCTTTGGCTTGCCTATTTCATCCTCTTGTGCCTGACATTATGTTCTATATTGTAATGTAATCATATAATTCATAAGTTCTGTATGCATACTATGTGTCTTCCATCTTTATATCCTGCTGTATAGATTTACTGTTTAATGCACTGATGTTTGTATCTTGGTCAGCCCCACTTGTTGCTAGGGGGGTGTCCACTCCGTGTGGGTGGCACCCTACCTGGAGAGCTGGTGATTGGCTGACCTACTTATATAAGGGTGTCTGGTGTGGGTTTGTTCATATTGTATCTTTGTATGTCTGAAGAAGGGGCTAACCCCCCGAAAACGTTCACATTTTGGAATTAAACTTCTGAAAAGTCCTGGCGAGTGCACTCCTCATTATTTTCTATTTATTTATCTGTTGCACCCTGGGCATTGGAACTGGATTTGTGGAGTGCTTGTCTATCTTGAACTTTTATATATAAAAGAGGAAAAACTGTGACATTCTCAGACACAGAATACGAATTTGACTCATCTGATAATGATTTGCAGACTGAGGAAGAAACACCAGCAGTATTTCAAGAACTGGAGGTACAAGCTACAACATCAGGATCTCATAAGGAGTCAAAAAACGAGGACCCCCAGACTTTCCCAAGAAAAACAAAAAAACCCATAGAGGAAGTAGGGGCAAGGGCAGCAAGCGGAAACAGATACAACAAACAACATCAGAGGAAAGGACAACAGAAGAAATACATCACGAGATCACAGGGACAGAACAAAAATAAATAAATGCAGATCTGAGTGTCTGTAATCTGTCTGATGTTACCCTGAACTCCATAGAGATTAATCTTTTGTCCAAAGGTCTCAACTTTGTGCCATCAGCTCAGTTTAAATTTGTTTGAAACAGTATTAGACGTTAACAAGTTTGTACGCAAACTTACTTTGAAAAAACATTTTTTTCAGAAAGTGAGCATATGACACAAGTTGAGACTAAAAATGATATTAATGAGAGTGTCACGTCAGCCATTACTGATGTCTTGTTATTTCCTGACTTATGTGCTATTAAAGATTTGCAAGAACTAGCTGAGGATAGCAATAGAGAATCTATAGATAAGATAATGGAAGAAGATATCAAATTTGGTCACTTAAAGAAAAAGAGCACCTTTTATCCAGTACACACCAGACCTAAGGTGTTAGATATTTTCCAGAAAACAGTGGAAAGTAAGCTAAGAATACTACATGAAAAGAATCTAAAAAGTAAAAAAAGAAGGTACTCTAATTTAACAAATAAAGAAAAAGCAGCTTTATTAACTCTTCAAGAAAATAAAGATATAATGATCCGCCCTTCTGATAAAGGAGGAAATGTAGTCATTTTAAATACTGTAGACTACATTAAAGAAGCCAAAAGGCAACTGTCTGATCAAGAAGTGTATATCAAACTAGATGGTAATCCCACGAGAGAGTTTAGAAAAGAGCTAATTAAAATCACTAAGATAGCTAAACTAAACAATATCATAACTCCTACATTAGAAGAAGTCCTAACTCCAACTAATTCAGTAATTCCAATATTTCATTATTTTCCCAAGTTACATAAAGATTTAGTCTGTCCACCAGGACGACCTATAATTGCAGGTATTAACTCATTAAATGAGCCGTTATCAGATCTGGTGGACACTTTCTTACAACCACTTGTTAAAGATTTACTAAGTTACATACAGGATAGCACATCATTGCTTAATAAGTTACAGAATATCAAATGGAAAGAAAATTACAGATTTCTAGTAGTGGATGTATCATCCTTGTATACTTGTATAGATCACAACTTAGGCATAACAGCTATAGAATTTTTCTTGAACCAGTGTACTGACTATGAATCAGCAACAAAAATGTTTATACTTAATGCAATTGAATATCTTTTAACGCATAATTTCTTTATGTTTGGATCAGATTTCTTTCTCCAAAGGCGTGGAACGGCGATGGGGGCCAAGTTTGCCCCATCATACGCCAACCTATTTATGGGTTGGTGGGAGCTGTTCCACGTCTTTGGAGAGAGAAATCCCCATAGAGAGAGAATCATACATTTTTTCAGATATATAGACAATTTACTTTTCATTTTTGAAGGAGACACAGATCAAGTAAAAGATTGCTGTGCTTATTTAAATAATAACAGATGTGGGTTGAAATTCACAGGAGAAGAAAGTACAGAGTCAATAGACTTTCTAGATCTTACATTAAAAGCAGATGTAGAACATGAAAAAATAGTCTCTATACTTTACAGAAAGCCAACAGCAGGCAATACTACACTTTTATACAAATCATGTCACCCGAGACATGTGCTACAAGGAATACCAAAGGGTGAATTCATTAGGGCCAAAAGAAATTGCTCTAATGAGGAAGATTATAATAAACAGTGTAAAATTATTGAAGAAAGACTAAAACAGAGAGGATATAATGAAGGCACTTTAATTAAAGCAAAAGAAAGTGTTCAGCAAAAAACTAGGGAGGATTTACTAAAATATAAAAGGAAAGATGCAAAAAGAAGGGACACTGAGAAACCCAGGTTTATAACTACCTATAGTACTGATTTTAAAAACATCAGCAAAATCATTAAAGATACTGTACCTGTGTTATATTCAGATCCAGTACTAAAAATTATAATGGAAGAGGGTGTAGATATTATACCCAAAAGAGGAAAAACACTTTCAAACTACCTCTCTCCATCTAATCTTCCAATAAAACACAATAAATGCTGGCTAAAAGAGAGAAAGGGATTCTTTAGATGCAGGAGAAATATATGTAAAACTTGTAACCATGTCATTGAGGGCGATACTTTTTCTTCATCTGCTACCCAGCAAGACTATAAAATTAAGTATTACATAAATTGTTCAACTACACATGTAGTATATTTACTTACGTGTGATCTCTGTAAAATTAACTATGTAGGTAAAACCAAGCGTAGCATTAAAGGTTTCTTCAGCACCTCAGATCAATAGAGGATGATGACACCGACACACCAGTGTCGAGACATTTTAAAAGTCAACATAATTCAGATGTGTCTTTATTAAAAATTCAAGGTATAGATCATGTTCCTCTATGGAAACGAGGAGGAGACAGAGAAGATAAACTTAACAAACGTGAAGTCTTCTGGATTTTCACATTAAAAACATGTAATCCATTAGGTCTCAATATGCGTAGAGACCTGGATCTTTTTGTGAATTAATATATACACAACAGCTTTTCTTTTAGATAAGGAAAAGGGGAGAAATAATATATGGCCATCATATAAGTCTTAAACAATAAATTATTTTTACATATATTGTAAACTCTAAACCTTACTCTAGAAATAAATTTAACATTTTTTGTATGACACATAGTGTCATACATAAATTACATCAAAGTACTACAGTTGAAAGACTGCAATTTTATCTAGTGGTATAAGATATACTTAAGAGAAATGAGGCAAAGACATAAGGTAATTTTTAATGTATAAAAGTTAACATCATATTATTAATATACATGTAGAAGAGAAAAAATTCTTAATATATAAAAGTTAACATCATATTATTATTAATATACATGTAGAAGAGAAATTTTTTTCTGCAAATGTATTAAATAACTTTTTGAAACATGTTCTTCAACAAAGGATAGGCAGTAAAGAGAGAGTTCAAGCACACAGTGTCTAACATTTACAAATGTCTCTTTAAGAAAAGTGCTATAAAGCAGGTGTGATCAGGATTGCTTTCAAGCAGTGATCAAGTGCGCAACTGCACGAAACATGTCTGCATGTGGTTCAGATCACTGACACTGTGTTTTTACATTAAGTGCTTTATTACAGTCGTGTGTAGGCTGTCATGTTTTTACTTTTGATACTACAATAAAGGAAGTTTTACTTTTCTTTGGAGAGAGATTTTTTGCGCTACAAGTGGGGACAATCCATTGGAACATATTCTATTTACTCAGATGCTGACTACAGACCGGCTCAGTCTCCACAGCTGCAGATCTCCATACACTCTGAACCAATTGCTCCCCAGCGTGTTACCGGACAGTGAGTGGTATACAGGTACCTTTTGAAATTATATTGCTAAAGTCTATGTGTGCGCTACTTACTTACAAAGTGTTCTTTTATATATATCAATACATACATCAATGTATGTGTGTTAAAGGGAATTTGTCGTCACTGATTTTTTTCAGCATATTTTTTAAAGCTATCCCAAGTTTGCTACACAAGTGCATAACACAAATAGTAAATAAAAAGTATAATTTATAACTTACTATACGCACAAAAAAATAAATACAATTATTTTAACATACCTTCTGGTTTTATTTTTTCAAGAAACCATTTTCTGCAAAAGGGTGAAAAAAAAAAAGATGAAGTTCATTTGAGGGAACACAATGTTATCCAGCTGCACGCATTCTTAGAATACTGGCTAGAATTATTACATTGCTTACATATAAGGTCCAGGAAGTCCTCCAAGAGCATTAAAGCACAAACATGTGTCTTCTACTATGACAGGACCTTGAATCTGTGAAATAATTAACAAACTCAAACCTACTGCACCAGGCTACACAAGTTATACTTAGTAAAACAATATGTTCTACATACAAGGGAGGGGGAGAAACGAGAGGGACCCAAGACAAAAGAATATAAAATAACAAATAGAAAAGAAATAACATAATTTATGTAAGATAAATTCATTTCTTTCGTATTGGCAAGAGTCCATGAGCTAGTGACGTATGGGATATACAATCCTACCAGGAGGGGCCCCTCACCACATCCACAATTTAGTTTAACGAATATCCAAGTAGTGGGGTGATAAAATAAGGAGTAAAAAAGCATACAAAAAAAGAGGAACTGGAAATATAATTGTGCTTTTATACAAAAAATCATAACCACCAGTGGGTCTCATAGACTCTTGCCAATATGAAAGAAAATGAATTTATCAGGTAAGTTCTTACATAAATTATGTTTTCTTTCATGTAATTGGCAAGAGTTCATGAGCTAGTGACGTATGGGACAGAAATACCCAAGATGTGGAAGTCCACAGAAGAGTCACTAGAAAGGGAGGGATAAAATAAAAACAGCCATTTTTCACTGAAAAAAATAAATCCACAAAAAATAAGTTTTTCTCATAAATAGAAAGAAAAAAACTTAAAACATTAGCAGAAGAATCAAACGGAAACAGCTGCCTAAAGAACTTTTCTATCAAAGACTGCTTCAGAAGAAGCAAATACATCATGGGCCCGATCCGATATGCAGCGTCGCCCGCAAAAGCCGGCGACGCCAAATTTTGCGCGGGTTTGGTATCACATATACGGCGTAACCTAGAAGTTACGCTCGTATATTTCACCCTTCGGCCATAGTTTTTTGGCCCATAGAGTGATATACCGAACCCGCGCAGTTTGGTATCCAATATAAAGCGTAAGGACTTACGTGGCGAAAATGGAGAAATCTTACTCCATTTTCACCTCGCCACAAATTGCAGGCGTAGTAAGCCTTACGCTGAGTACTAGAGCCCCGTAACTCCCTAAACTACCTGCAAAATAAAACCTAACACCTAACGCATGGGCAATGTCTATCTACCTGTCAACCGCAATCCCCCATAAAGTGTTTAACCCCTAAACTGCCGCTCACGGACCCCGCCGCAACCTACATTATATGTATTACCCCCTAATCTGATCCCCCTACACCGCCGCCAGCTATATTAAATGTATTACCCCCTAATGTGAGCCCCCTACACCGCCGCCAGCTATATTAAATGTATTACCCTTTAATGTGAGCCCCCTACCCCGTCGCCACCTACATTAACTATATTACCCCCTAATATGATCCCCCTACACCACCGCCACCTATAATAACTCTATTAACCCCTAATCTGAGCACCCTACCCCGCCGCCACCTATTTTAACTATATTAACCCCTAATGTGAGCCCCCTACCCCGCCGCCACCTATATTATATGTACTATTACCTAATCTGACCCCCCTACGCCGCCACCTACATTAATTACAGGTAATTTTGTAATTATTTTAACTAGGTAGCTATTAAATAGTTATTAACTATTTAATAGCTATTGTACCTAGTTAAAATAAATACAAAGTTACCTGTAAAATAAATATAAACCCTAAAATAGCTACAATGTAATTATTAATTATATTGTAGCTATCTTAGGGTTTATTTTATAGGTATTTAGATTTAAATAGGAATAATTTAGTTTATATTATTAATATTATTTAGATTTATTTTAATAATAATTAAGTTAGTGGGTGTTAGGGTTAGACTTAGGTTTAGTGGTTAATATATTTAATATAGGTGGCGGCGGTGTAGGGGGATTAGATTAGGGGTTAATATATTTAATATAGGTGGCGGCGGTGTAGGGGGCTAACATTAGGGGTTAATAAATTTAATATAGGTGGCGGCGGTGTAAGGGGGTCAGATTAGGGGGTAGTACATATAATATAGGTGGCGGCGGGGTAGGGGGCTCAGATTAGGGGTTAATAGAGTTATTATAGGTGGCGGCGACGTAGGGGTATCATATTAGGGGGTAATATAGTTAATGTAGGTGGCGGCAGGGTAGGGGGCTCACATTAGGGGGTAATAATTTTAATGTAGCTGGCGGCGGTGTAGGGGGATCACATTAGGGGGTAAGACATTTAATGTAGCTGGTGGCGGTGTAGGGGGGGGGTCAGATTAGGGGCTAATACATTTAATGTAGCTGGCGGCGGGGTCCAGGAGCGGCGGTTTAGGGGTTAATATATTTATTATTAGGAGTGAGAGGGGGGATTGCAGATAGAGGGGTATACGTGTCGGGTTATTTTTGGGAGGCGTGTTAGACAGTAACAGGAGATTTTAGACTTTAGTCAGTTTTTTTATGCGGCAGCAGTTTCTAAAGTGCCGTAAGTCGCTGCCAACTTAATTTGTACTTACGCTGATTTCTGGACATCGCTAGTTTGTCCGACTTACGGCACTTTAGGAACTGTCGGCGCCGTATATGTGATAGGTCGCTCTGCTAACAAACTATGGGCGGCGCAGGCTTCCACGCTTGCACCGAATCCTGCGCTGTATATCGGATTGCGCCCCAAATGGTTACATTTAGTAAATGTATGCAAAGAAGACCAAGTTGCTGCTTTGTAAATCTGATCAAAAGGAGAAGCCTGCAAAGTCTTCAAAACCAAATTAAGACTCCAAGGAGGAGAGATTGATTTAATAACAGGCTTGATACGAACCAAAGCCTGAACAAAACAGTGAATATCAGGAAGCTTAGCAATCTTTCTATGAAATAAAACAGAAAGAGCAGAGATTTGTCCCTTCAAAGTACTTGCAGACAAACCTTTATCCAAACCATCCTGAAGAAACTGTAAAATTCTAGGAATTCTAAAAGAATGCCAGGAGAATTTATGAGAACACTATGAAATATAGGTCTTCCAAACTCGATAATAAGTCTTTCTTGAAACAGACTTACGAGCCTGTAGCATAGTATTAATCACTGAGTCAGAGAAACCTCTATGACTAAGCACTAAGCATTCAATTTCAATACCTTGAAATTTAACAATTTGAGATCCTGATGAAAAAACGGCCCTTGAGACAGAAGGCATGGTCTTAGAGGAAGTGGCCAAGGCTGTCAACTGGACAGCAGAACAAGATCTGCAAACCAAAACCTGTGAGACCTTGATGGTGCTTGCAGAAACACACACGATTGTTCCATAATGATCTTGGAGATCACTTTTGGAAGAACTAGAGGCGGAAAGATATAAGCAGGTTGGTAAAACCAAGGAACTGCTAAAGCATCCACCAACTCCGCCTGAGGATCCATGGATCTGGACAGGTACCTGGGAAGTTTCTTGTTTAGATGAAAAGCCATCAGATCTATTTCTGGAAGACCCCACATCTGTACAATCTGACAAAATACATCTGGATGGAGAGACCACTCCCCTGGATGTAAGGTCTGATGGCTGAGATAATCTGCTTCCCAATTGTCTACACCTGCATCAGCTAAATGTAAAGACTGAGCTAGAACCAAAATATTGTCCAAATAAGGAAACACCGCAATACCCTGTCCTTTGATTACAGATAGAAGGGCGACAAGAACCTTTGAAAAGATCCTTGGAGCTGTTGCTAGGCCAAATAGAAGAGCGAAAAATTGGAAATGCTTGTCTAGAAAAGAGAATCTCAGAAACCGATAGTGGTCTGGATGAATTGGAATGTTAAGATATGCATCCTGTAAGTCTATCGTGGACATATAATGACCTTGCTGAACAAAATGCAAAATAGTCCTTATAGTCACCATCTTGAAAGTTGGGACTCTTACAAAACGATTCAAAAACTTCAGATCCAGAACTGGCCTAAATGAATTTTCTTTCTTTGGGACAATGAATAGATTCAAATAAAACCCCAGACCCTGTTCCTGAAACGGAACTGGTATTATTACCCCTGAAAGCTCTAGATCTGAAACAAACTTCAGAAAAGCCTGAGCCTTCACCGGATTTGCTGGAACATGAGAGAGAAAGAATCTTCTCACAGGAGGTCTTACTCTGAATCCTATTCGATACCCTTGAGAGACAATACTCTGAATCCACTGACTTTGAACAGAATCTGCCCAAATGTCTTGGAATAATTTAAATCTGCCCCCCACTAGCTGAACTGGACCGAGGGCCCCACCTTCATGCAGACTTGGGGGCTGGGCTGGCTTTGGTTTCTTAAAAGGCTTGGATTTATTCCAACTTGAGGAAGGTTTCCAATTGGAACCAGAGTCTTTAGGGGAAGGATTTGTTTTCTGTTCCTTGTTCTGTCGAAAAGAACAAAAACGATAAGAAGCTTTAAATTTACCCTTAGATCTTTTATTCTGAGGCAAAGAAACTCCCTTCCCTCCGGTGATAGTTGAAATAATTGAATCCAACTGAGAACCAAATAAATTGTTACCTTGGAAAGAAAGAGATAGTAATCTAGACTTAGATACCATGTCAGCATTCCAATATTTGAGCCATAAAGCTCTTCCAGCTACAATAGCTAAAGACATAGATTTAACATCAATTTTGATGATATCAAAAATAGCATCACAGAGAAAATGATTAGCATGTTGAAGCAAACAAACAATTCTAGACAAATCAGTATCTGTTTCCTGTTGCGCTAAGCTATCCAACCAAAAGGTTGATGCAGCAGCAACATCAGCCATAAAATGGCAGGCCTGAAAAGATAGCTAGAAAATAAATAAGCTTTCCTTAGATAAGATTCAAGTCTCCTATCTAAAGAAGTACTGTCTTCCATAGGAATAGTAGTACGTTTGGCAAGAGTAGAAATAGCCCCATCAACTTTGGGGACTTTTTCTCAAAACTCTAATCTAGCCGCTGGCAAAGGGTACAACTTTTTAAACATAGAAGAAGGAATGAAAGAAGTACCAGGCTTAATACATTCCTTAGCAATCACATCAGAAATAGCATCAGGAACTGGAAAAACCTCAGGAGTAACCACAGGACGTTTATAAACAGAAATTAAACGTTTACTAGTTTTGATATCAAGAGAACTAGACTCCTCAATATCCAAAGTAACCAACACTTCTTTCAATAAGGAACAGATATACTCAATCTTGAAAAGATAAGTAGATTTGTCAGTGTCAATGTCTGAAGTAGGATCTTCTGAATCAGAGATATCCTCATCAGAGGACGATATTTCAGTATGTTGTCGGTCATTAGAAATTTCATCAAATTGATCAGAAGTTTTAAAAGACCTTTTACGTTTATTAGAAGGTGGAATAGCAGACAAAGCCTTCTGTATCGCATCAGCAATATTATTTTTCATATCAACAGAGATATCATGTACATTAGATGTTGAAGGAACAACAGAAACTGTACTAATACTGATGGAAACCTTTTCTGCGTGCAAAAGCTTATCATGGCAACTGTTACATACTACAGCTGCAGATATAATCTCAGCTACCTTACAACAGATACACTTAGCTTTGGTAGAACTGTGATCAGGCAGCAGGGTTCCAACAATTGCTTCTGAGACAGGATCAGATTGAGACATCTTGCAAAATATAAAAGAAAAAACAACATTAAATCAAAATGTACAATTTCCTTATATGGCAGTTTCAGGAATGGGGTAAAATGCAAAGAGCATTGCCCTCTGAGTATATAGAAGGCAAGAGGCATATAGAAAGTGGGGTGAAAAAAGAAAAACATAATTTATGCTTACCTGATAAATTACTTTCTCCAACGGTGTGTCCGGTCCACGGCGTCATCCTTACTTGTGGGATATCTCTTCCCCAACAGGAAATGGCAAAGAGTCCCAGCAAAGCTGGCCATATAGTCCCTCCTAGGCTGCGCCCAACCCAGTCATTCGACCGACGGACAGGAGGAAAAATATAGGAGAAACCATATGGTACCGTGGTGACTGTAGTTAGAGAAAATAATTCATCAGACCTGATTAAAAAACCAGGGCGGGCCGTGGACCGGACACACCATTGGAGAAAGTAATTTATCAGGTAAGCATAATTTCTGTTTTCTCCAACATTGGTGTGTCCGGTCCACGGCGTCATCCTTACTTGTGGGAACCAATACCAAAGCTTTAGGACACGGATGAAGGGAGGGAGCAAATCAGGTTACCTAAACGGAAGGCACCACGGCTTGCAAAACCTTTCTCCCAAAAATAGCCTCCGAAGAAGCAAAAGTATCAAATTTGTAAAATTTGGCAAAAGTGTGCAGTGAAGACCAAGACGCTGCCTTACATATCTGGTCAACAGAAGCCTCGTTCTTGAAGGCCCATGTGGAAGCCACAGCCCTAGTGGAGTGAGCTGTGATTCTTTCAGGAGGCTGCCGTCCGGCAGTCTCATAAGCCAATCGGATGATGCTTTTAAGCCAAAAGGAAAGAGAGGTAGAAGTCGCTTTTTGACCTCTCCTTTTACCAGAATAAACATCAAACAAAGAAGATGTTTGTCTGAAATCTTTTGTAGCCTCTAAATAGAATTTTAGAGCACGGACTACGTCCAAATTGTGTAACAAACGTTCCTTCTTTGAAACTGGATTCGGACACAAAGAAGGTACAACTATCTCCTGGTTAATATTTTTGTTAGAAACAACCTTTGGAAGAAAACCAGGCTTAGTACGCAAAACCACCTTATCTGCATGGAACACCAGATAGGGCGGAGAACACTGCAGAGCAGATAACTCAGAAACTCTTCTAGCAGAAGAAATAGCAACCAAAAACAAAACTTTCCAAGATAGTAACTTAATATCTATGGAATGTAAAGGTTCAAACGGAACCCCTTGAAGAACTGAAAGAACTAGATTTAAACTCCAGGGAGGAGTCAAAGGTCTGTAAACAGGCTTGATCCTGACTAGAGCCTGAACAAATGCTTGAACATCTGGCACAGCTGCCAGTCTTTTGTGTAGTAAGACAGATAAAGCAGAGATCTGTCCCTTTAGAGAACTTGCAGATAATCCTTTCTCCAAACCTTCTTGTAGAAAGGAGAGAATCCTAGGAATTTTTATCTTATTCCATGGGAATCCTTTGGATTCACACCAACAGATATATCTTTTCCATATCTTATGGTAAATCTTTCTAGTTACCGGTTTTCTGGCCTGAACCAGAGTATCTATCACGGAATCTGAAAACCCACGCTTCGATAGAATCAAGCGTTCAATCTCCAAGCCGTCAGCTGGAGGGAAACCAGATTTGGATGTTCGAATGGACCCTGAACAAGAAGGTCCTGTCTCAAAGGTAGCTTCCATGGTGGAACCGATGACATATTCACCAGGTCTGCATACCAAGTCCTGCGTGGCCACGCAGGAGCTATCAAGATCACCGAGGCCCTCTCCTGATTGATCCTGGCTACCAGCCTGGGAATGAGAGGAAACAGTGGAAATACATAAGCTAGGTTGAAAGTCCAAGGGGCTACTAGTGCATCTACTAGAGTCGCCTTGGGATCCCTGGATCTGGACCCGTAGCAAGGAACCTTGAAGTTCTGACGAGACGCCATCAGATCCATGTCTGGAATGCCCCATAATTGAGTTATCTGGGCAAAGATCTCCGGGTGGAGTTCCCACTCCCCCGGATGGAATGTCTGACGACTCAGATAATCCGCCTCCCAGTTTTCCACACCTGGGATGTGGATCGCAGACAGGTGGCAGGAGTGATCCTCTGCCCATTGAATTATTTTGGTCACTTCTTTCATCGCCAGGGAACTCCTTGTTCCCCCCTGATGATTGATATACGCAACGGTCGTCATGTTGTCTGATTGGAATCTTATGAATCTGGCCTTTGCTAGTTGAGGCCAAGTCCTGAGAGCATTGAATATCGCTCTCAGTTCCAGAATGTTTATCGGGAGAAGAGACTCTTCCAGAGACCATAGACCCTGAGCTTTCAGGGATTCCCAGACCGCGCCCCAGCCCACTAGACTGGCGTCGGTCGTGACAATGACCCACTCTGGTCTGCGGAAGCTCATTCCCTGGGATAGATTGTCCAGGGTCAGCCACCAACGGAGTGAATCTCTGGTCTTCTGATCTACTTGAATCATTGGAGACAAGTCTGTATAGTCCCCATTCCACTGTTTGAGCATGCACAGTTGTAATGGTCTTAGATGAATTCGTGCAAAAGGAACTATGTCCATTGCTGCAACCATCAACCCTACTACTTCCATGCACTGCGCTATGGAAGGACGAGGAACAGAATGAAGAACTTGACAAGTGCTTAGAAGTTTTGACTTTCTGACCTCTGTCAGAAAAATCCTCATTTCTAAGGAATCTATTATTGTTCCCAAGAAGGGAACTCTTGTCGACGGAGACAGAGAACTTTTTTCTATGTTCACCTTCCCTCCGTGTGATCTGAGAAAGGCCAGAACGATGTCTGTATGAGCCTTTGCTTTTGACAGGGACGACGCTTGTATTAGAATGTCGTCCAAGTAAGGTACTACTGCAATGCCCCTCGGTCTTAGAACCGTTAGAAGGGACCCTAGTACCTTTGTGAAAATCCTTGGAGCAGTGGCTAACCCGAATGGGAGGGCCACAAACTGGTAATGCTTGTCCAGAAAAGCGAACCTTAGGAACTGATGATGTTCTTTGTGGATAGGAATATGTAGGTACGCATCCTTTAGATCCACGGTAGTCATAAATTGACTTTCCTGGATAGTGGGTAGAATCGTTCGAATGGTTTCCATCTTGAACGATGGTACCCTGAGAAATTTGTTTAGGATCTTCAAATCCAAAATTGGTCTGAAAGTTCCCTCTTTTTTGGGAACTACGAACAGATTGGAATAAAATCCCATTCCTTGTTCCTTTATTGGAACTGGGTGTATCACTCCCATCTTTAACAGGTCTTCTACACAATGTAAGAATGCCTGTCTCTTTATTTGGTTTGAGGATAAGTGAGACATGTGGAACCTTCCCCTTGGGGGTAGTTCCCTGAATTCCAGGAGATAACCCTGAGAAACTATTTCTGGCGCCCAGGGATCCTGAACATCTCTTGCCCAAGCCTGAGCAAAGAGAGAGAGTCTGCCCCCACTAGATCCGGTCCCGGATCGGGGGCTACTCCTTCATGCTGTTTTGTTAGCAGCGGCAGGCTTCTTGGCCTGCTTACCCTTGTTCCAGCCTTGCATCGGTTTCCAGGCTGGTTTGGGTTGTGAGGCATTACCCTCTTGCTTAGAGGATGCAGAATTAGAGGCCGGTCCGTTCCTGAAATTGCGAAAGGGACGAAAATTAGACTTATTCTTGGCCTTGAAAGGCCTATCTTGTGGAAGGGCGTGGCCCTTTCCCCCCCTGATTTCTGAAATAATCTCTTTCAATTCTGGTCCAAATAGAGTTTTACCTTTGAAAGGGATGTTAAGCAACTTTGTCTTGGATGACACATCCGCTGACCAAGACTTTAGCCAAAGCGCTCTGCGCGCCACGATAGCAAGCCCTGAATTTTTCGCCGCTAATCTAGCTAATTGCAAAGCGGCATCTAAAATAAAAGAGTTAGCCAACTTAAGTGCGTGAACTCTGTCCATAACTTCCTCATATGGAGTCTCTCTACTAAGCGAGTTTTCTAGTTCCTCGAACCAGAACCACGCTGCTGTAGTGACAGGAACAATGCACGAAATGGGTTGTAGAAGGTAACCTTGCTGTACAAAAATCTTTATAAGCAAACCCTCCAATTTTTTATCCATAGGAATAGTAGTGCGTTTGTTTAGAGTAGAAACTGCCCCCTCGACCTTAGGGACTGTCTGCCATAAGTCCTTTCTGGGGTCGACCATAGGAAATAATTTCTTAAATATAGGGGGGGAACAAAAGGTATGCCAGGCTTTTCCCACTCCTTATTCACTATGTCCGCCACCCGCTTGGGTATAGGAAAAGCGTTGGGGTGCACCGGAACCTCTAGGAACTTGTCCATCTTGCATAATTTCTCTGGAATGACCAAGTTGTCACAATCATCCAGAGTAGATAACACCTCCTTAAGCAGTGCGCGGAGATGTTCTAATTTAAATTTAAATGTCACAACATCAGGTTCAGCTTGTTGAGAAATTTTTCCTGAATCTGAAATTTCCCCATCTGACAAAACCTCCCTCATGGCCCCTTCAGATTGGTGTGAGGGTATGACAGAACAATTATCATCAGCGCCCTCCTGCTCTTCAGTGTTTAAAACAGAGCAATTGCGCTTTCTCTGATAAGTAGGCATTTTGGATAAAATATTTGCTATGGAGTTATCCATTACAGCCGTTAATTGTTGCATGGTAATAAGCATTGGCGCGCTAGATGTACTAGGGGCCTCCTGTGTGGGCAAAACTGGTGTAGACACAGTAGGAGATGATGTAGTATCATGTTTACTCCCCTCATCTGAGGAATCATCTTGGACAATTTCATTATCTGTGGCAGTACTGTCCTTACTTTGTTTGGACGCTATGGCACAATTATCACATAAATTTAAATGGGGAGACACATTGGCTTTCATACATATAGAACATAGCTTATCCGAAGGCACAGACATGTTAAACAGGCTTAAACTTGTCAACAAAGCACAAAAAAAACATTTTAAAACAAAACCGTTACTGTCTCTTTAAATTTTAAACAGAAAACACTTTATTACTGAATATGTGAAAAAGTATGAAGGAATTGTTCAAAAATTACCAAAATTTCACCACAGTGTCTTAAAGCATTAAGAGTATTGCACACCAAATTTCAGAGCTTTAACCCTTAAAATAACGGAACCGGAGCCGTTTACAAATTTAACCCCTATACAGTCCCAGCTATAGCCTTTGCTGAGACCTAACCAAGCCCAGAGGGGAATACGATACCAATTGACGCCTTCTAGAAACTTTTCCAGCAAATTTCAGATCCTCACACATGCATCTGCATGCCCTGCTCTCAAAAAACAACTGCGCAGTAATGGCGCGAAAATGAGGCTCAGCCTACAACTAGGAAGGCCCCCTGACTGGAAAAGGTGTCTAACATAGTGCCTGCCGTTTAATAAACGTTCCCCAAGTTTATAAATGTGAATTGTCAGCATAAATATGAATAAAATGCCCAAATAAAGCAATCGATTTAGCCCATAAAAATGTCTACCAGTTTTATAGCCCATATTAAGCCCTTTATTCTGTTTGTTTGACTAAGAAAATGGCTTACCGGTCCCCATGAGGGGAAATGACAGCCTTCCAGCATTACATGGTCTTGTTAGAAATATGGCTAGTCATACCTTAAGCAGAAAAGTCTGCTAACTGTTTCCCCCAAATGAAGTTACTTCATCTCAACAGTCCTATGTGGAAACAGCAATCGATTTTAGTTACTGTCTGCTAAAATCATCTTCCTCTCACAAACAGAAATCTTCATCCTTTTCTGTTTCAGAGTAAATAGTACATACCAGCACTATTTTAAAATAACAAACACTTGATAGAAGAATAAAAACTACATTTAAACACCAAAAAACTCTTAACCATCTCCGTGGAGATGTTGCCTGTGCAACGGCAAAGAGAATGAGTGGGGTGGGCGGAGCCTAGGAGGGACTATATGGCCAGCTTTGCTGGGACTCTTTGCCATTTCCTGTTGGGGAAGAGATATCCCACAAGTAAGGATGATGCCGTGGACCGGACACACCAATGTTGGAGAAATGTATGCTTACCTGATAAATGTATTTCTTTTTTGACACGATGAGTCCACAGATCATCTTAATTACTAATGGGATATTCACCTCCTGGTCAGCAGGATGAGGCAAAGAGCACCACAGCAGAGCTGTTAAATAGCTCCTCCCTTCCCTCCCACTCCAGTCATTCGACCGAAGCTAGGAAGAGAAAGGAAAAGCCAAGGTGCAGAGGTGTCTGAAGTTTATAATAACCCACAACTTGTCTTAAAAGAACAGGGTGGGCCGTGGACTCATTGTGTCAAAAAAGAAATACATTTATCAGGTAAGCATAAATTTTCTTTTCTTTTCTTTTTTAAGACACGATGAGTCCACAGATCATCTAAATTACAATTGGGATTCAATTCCAAAGTTTGAGTACACCGATGATACGGGAGGGACAAGACAGGGAACCTAAATGGAAGGCACCACTGCTTGAAGAACCTTTGTCCCAAAAATCAAATTTGTAAAACTCGGAAAAAGTGTGAAGAGAGGACCAAGTTGCAGTCTTGCAAATCTGTTCTACAGAAGCTTCATTTTTGAATGCCCATGAGGAAGAAACAGCCCTTGTGGAATGAGCCGTAATCCTCTCAGGAGGCTGCTGTCCAGCAATCTCATATGCAAAACGTATGATGCTCCTCAGCCAAAAAGAAAGAGAAGTAGCCATAGTTTTCTGTCCCTCACATTTTCCTGAGAAATCTTAGTGAGCCCCAGACTGCTCCCCAACCTAGAAGGTTGGCGTCTGTTGTCACAATCACCCAAGATGGTCTACGAAAGCAGGAACCCTGGGAGAGATGATTCCAGTAGAATTTGAGGAGAGAAATCTGTATAATCTCCGATCCATTGCCTGAGCATGCTTTACTGCCGAGGTCTGAGATGGAACCGAGCAAACGGGATGATGTTCATTACCGCCACCATCAGCCCAACTACCTCCATGTACTTAGCCACTGAAGGCCGAGGAGGGGACTGAATGACTAGACAAGTATCGATAATCTCTAATTTCTTGACATTCTGTCAGAAGAATCTTCATTGATAAGGAATCTACTATGGTTCCCAAGAAAGTTACCCTTGTACGTGGGACAAAGGAACTCTTTTCCAAATATACCTTCCACACGTGATATCACGTGAAGGATAACACCATGTCCATGTGAAATCTTGCTTGCTGTAAGGATGGCACCTGGACTAGGATGTCGTCCAGATAGGGTACCACTGCAATGCCCCGTAACCGAAGCACAGCCCACAGCGATCCCAGAACCCTTGTGAAAACTCTGAGAGCTGTGACAAGATCGAAAGGACAAGCCACGAACTGGAAGCGTTTGTCCAGAAAAGCAAACCTTAGTACTAGAGACGATTCTTGAAATGGCACATGAAGGTACGCGTTCTTGAAATCCACTGTTGTCATAAATTGACCCTCTTGGATCAAGGGAAGAGTGGAACGATAGATTCCCTCTTGAAGGATGGTACACTTTTGAGATCTAAAAAGTGGACTGAAGGGACCCTCCTTTTTTTGTGAACCACCAACCAATTGGTGTAGAAAACCAAAAACCTGAACCTGTATTAGAACTGGAACAATCACTCCCAGGTCTGAGAGGTCTCTTAATATTTTCCTATTTTCTATCGCTCAGGGACCCTTACAAGATCCGGTCCCGGATCGGGGCATGTCCTTGTTTAACAGCAGGCCATTAGATTTTTTGTTGTTGAAATTCTTTAAAATTTCAAAAGAGATTATTTCCGCCAAGCCAGATCCCAACAAGGTCTTCCCCTTGTAAGGAATCTCTAAAAGCTTAGACCTAGAGCGTACAGCCGTAGAACAAATCTCTAACCATAAAGCTCTGTGAGCTTTTAAAGTTGCATGAATTGGGTACTTGTAAAGCGCGGTTAATCACCCGTGCTGCTCATTTTATCGACCTTGTAAGGATGAAAGGCTAAGTGGACCTCGCCGGAGATTAAACCTGCAACCCTTGGGTTACTACAGAGCTCAGCCACAGTGCCTTAGCATGTCGAGCTTATCTGTTAAAACCTATGCTCGGTTTGATAACTTGAAGGGAAATTTTTTAAATAAAGGAATTAGCTAATTTGAAAGCTTTTATCCTATCCTGGATCTTATCTAGGGGAGTTACTGACTTAGTACCATCAGACAATGCATCAAACCAATATGCCATTGCACTAGTGACGGTAGCAGAGAACACAGCTGGTTGTCATTGTAAGCCCTGGTGTACATCCCTTTGCTGATTTTTGTCTATAGGACCTTGGAAAAATCCCAACTATCCTCTAAGTGTATAGTAGTACTCTTAGCTAAGCTGGAAACTACTTTTTCCACCTTAGGAAATTATTGCACAGCCTCCATTGCTCAGCTGTTTTTTTTAAATAGGGAATGCGCGCTAGGATAGATTACACCGATAGTGTCGGAGTCGCACAGGGTAGCTAAAACCTCCTAAAATAACAAATGGAGGTGATCCAGCTAAAAAACTGAAAGAAAAACAACCTCAGGATCAAATAAAGATATTATTCCGGAATAATTGGCATAAATAATTGAAAATAATTCCTCTAATAATGTTTTCTACCTCGTGGGAAAACCTATAATGAATAAAAAGTAAAGTAACTCCAAGAGGAGTGTTAGAGGAAGCGCAGGGCACTGCATGTGGACCATAACATTTTGTGGGACACTTATAGGAGACATTTGTGGCACAGATTGACCATGGTCAACAGACTCCTAAACAGCAAAAAGCCTTAAAAGGAGTAGATTCAGAAAAAGAGAGAAATATTTTTTGATAAAAATTGACACACACACACAAAAAAACACACGTTACTGTCTCTTTAAATTTAAAAAGTAACTCATTTTTTGTGAGATCCTTTTCCATCCTGAGACACAAAGGATGGATTAAATCAATAACAGTTGAAATTATTTTAATATAGATCAACAAATAAAAAACGTTACGTCTAACTTTTACTGTAAGTTTTTATCCCTGTGTGCAGAAGTCTTAGGTTAGCACGCAAATATTGCACTTACACCTCAGTGAAATCTTGCCGAGGTGCCTTTCTAATACTCATGTCTTAGATCCTAAACAGATCCGGAGTACTTTTAGCTGTAGCGCTATCCTGACCCACATAGATGAACACACTGAGTGCTAAAAGCTCCACCTTCCGATGAACGGAAGAAAAAGAAGCGAATGCAGCCTAATTCGACCTCCACATAGTTCCGCCCCTAGTGGGCGTGATAACACGCATCTCAAAGTTTCCTTTAAGACAAAACTAGAGATTGTAAATTGCGCCTCTCAGAAAACTCTCCTGGTCGCCATTATTATCACAGAAATAAGCTACCGGGGGATAATTGAAACCCCCTTTGTTAACCTGGGGCAAATAGTAATACCGAAAGTTAGGTATAAAATTATACATGTGATTTACCAGTGACATAATAATAATAATAATAATAATAATAATAATAATAATAATAATAATAAGTGGTTTAGTCCTCTCTGTTATTGGACATTACTCCTGAGCCCCTTAGTCAGCTCGGTTCAAGTGCCCCCAGAAGCCACTCTCCTCAGCCCCAGTGCCTGCTATTAACATGCTGTCATAGGATCCTCCTAAATAAATATATAGGAGATAAATGTCCCAGTAAAGTGCTATACTTCCTCTGTCCTGAATCCTTTTCTTGCTTCAGACCCAGAATAAAAGAAAAAGTCAGCACTTACCTTTGAAATCTGCCCGAAAGCAGGACAGCTCAGCAGGTTTAAGAGGTCCTCTCCCTCTCATAGCCCTGTGGATAAAGATACAGCCTGAGTCATCATACTTAGGCTATCAGGATAAGGGCAGCATCAATGTATGGGAGGTGCACTGAGAATTATGTCCCACAAGTTCCCATTGCTCTAAAGCCACCATTGCGCTACTGAAGAGACTGATTTGGACCACGGTGTCAGAGTGCCAGGAATATATAATAAACTCTTGATTGAAGAATCTATACTAAGACCTCACTTTACCTCTTCCTATCACTAATGAAGGCAAAGAGAATGACTAGGGTGGGAGGGAAGGGAGGAGCTATTTAACAGCTCTGCTGTGGTGCTCTTTGTCTCCTCCTGCTGACCAGGAGGTAAATATCCCATTAGTAATTAAGATGATTCGTGGACTCATTGTGTCTTAAAAAAGAAATAAACTCATTTTTTTGGCGCCAAGTATGACGCACGACGCAAAAGGAAGTTGAATTTTTTTGGCGCCAACAACATCCGGAAATGACGCAACTAGTGTCATAACAGACACAACCCTTGTGCAAGGAAAACCTGGCGTCAACTAAGACGCTGAAAATGATGAACTTGCATCATCAAAGACGTACCTTTGCGCCAAAAAAATTATCGCGCCAAGAATGACGCAATAAATAACAGCATTTTGCCCCCTTACAAGCCTAATTTTGCTTGCAAAAGAAAAAACAGTCAATTTGAAAAAAGGACGGTCACGGATACCAGATGGCTAAGGCTATCCCCCACCCCCCTACAACCTCATCCCTGTTGTTTCTCAGTGGTTTTGGGCTCCTCAGAGCAACCACCACCTCTGGAAGCTGTTTGCTTTGTTTTGTCTTCAGAGAAGAGATGGTTTATGACCAGGAAAACCCTCCTAGGCTGGCTGGGCTCCTGGAACTCCCAGTTGGCCGCCTCACAATGGACACCCGCCTAACCCCTCTCAGGCTGGCCAGGCTCCTGGAACTCCCGGTCGGCCACAGGACAGCAGAACACCCGCTAACTTTAACCCAGGTCGCTCCAGCAACCATGTGCCCCAGAGCTCCGCTCTTTTGGGGATTAGTAGCCCCTGGGGAGTACAAGGGGTGGCGGAATTGCCGGAGGGGAGCTCCTTTGGGAACCGGGGGTTTTGGACACCCCTAACCCCATAACTTCAACGGACTGTAACTCCAGTCCCCAGTAACGAATCATGCTGATTTTTGGACTGTGAAATCTGGGGACCGATAGCTTTAAAATGACACCCTGGAAGTGCCGCCGCTCCACCGGGACCGAAACCACCACCCCTAAGTATTGAGATTATGTGGGACTGTGGCTCCTATGGAGGCGCCGGTCAGTCTGGAGGGGTGGGAATGGCGGGAAAATAGTGTGATTGTCCTTTGTGTTATCAAGATGAGCTCTGTGTATAAAAGGAGTGTATGTTTTACAATAAAATCAGTTCTTGTTCACCTGAAGGCTAGTCTGTCTAGTTATTTGGGTGAGCTCCAGATAAAATCACTTTCCTGGGCTACATAGCAGCCTGTTCCAGGCAGAGAAAGGATCATCAGGCAGAGCTACCCAGTCTGGGTGGCTGGAGTCTGCCACAGGGTGGGACCCTGGGTACTGATGCTGTTGGGCATCAGGGGTGGCTATAGGCTGTGGTCACTTGCCAGCTACATAGCTGCAGTCGGCAGGGAGGAAGCAGGACCCGTTTGGCGGAGCTACCCAGTCGGGGTAGCCGGGGGTATCGGTCACAAGGACTATACCCCAGGTAAGAAAAATAACTTCCTAAACATGCTTCCCAAACTGAAACTGACAGTCTGCAAAAGGAAATATACACAGACCTGACTCATGGCAAATATAAGTAAAATACTTATATTTAAAACTTTATATCAATACATAAAGCGCCAAACTTTTTTTTTTTTTTTTTAATTGAGGTTCTTTTCAAAACAAACAATTAGTAATTGTCAATACATATTATAAAGTAAAATAAATTGTTACAGAGTAGGCTACCAAAACAAATCAGATAAATACATGGTATAGGTAAGTGACAAATTACACACTCAATACAAGTAATAAGTACTGCTCAAACAGTATACCCACCCTATGAGTTAAGCGGCCACTCTTGGACCACAGAGTTGCAATAAACATAATATGAAGTGGGTAAACATTAATGTGAAAGAGCCACTCATTAAGTGAAGAACCTCTTTTTTATTTTTTCCAAATCTGTCGTACTGTATATTTATTATATAGGGAAAAAGTGTACATTTCTTTCTAGTAAAACTAGCTTACCATAGGAGTCTAGAGGTTAAGGGCATGTTATAACTCATACCATGAGCGCCATTCCTGCGTCTTACCAATTAAAAGAAAGAGAGATTAAAAGGGGGAACATATGTCTCAGAATACATAGGGCTAAGCTCAAAAATACAATCAATGCCATGGGTTATGATGTTAATCAATAGTGTATAAGGGCATACATCTATATGTTGCAAGCTACAGGTTTTTAGGGTATATACTTTAGGTAATAAGGCAATACAGCACATCAACTTATTTAGGTAGTCCACTATAGATTATGTAGTAGGGGCAAAGTGTATGGATAGGAATAGCTATCAATAACAAAGTAAAGAAGCAATAAAACTGTACACAAATTTTGTCATGAAAATAAGTTAAAGCTGCTTGGGAAGAAGGAGTATCCAAATGTGAGTCCCCAGTCTGTATCTCATCAGTATTAGGATCCAGCCATCCCGGCCGTAGGCAGCGAGACCCCAAGATACAACAATGGAGAACAAAAAGCAATCTCATGTATGCAGCCGGAGAAACTAAGACAAGAGATAACAATCTCTTATTGCCAAATGAGAGAAGAAAATACATATTTGGTGAGGATTGAATTTCAGTAATTAGCTGGAAATATTAATATATGCCAGTAGTAAGCATCAAGCTATCAGAGATGCAAGAGATACACTTAACCTACAGATATGCATTAAATTAACTTTCAGCTTCTATTACTATAACAGGCATGAATCTACATTTGAAACATATCTTCTGTTTTCTGCTTTCCCTGCCATATGAAGTCACACACTAGCAGGAACAATAAAAAATGAAAATGAAACTATGTGGGCTGTGAACATCAAAACAAACAAAACTCAGCTGACAGAAAAAAAAGGGTAATATATAGTTGTCCCATACGTACAAAATGGTTAAATATTCGACTGCTATAATTGTTATCAACCTGCAACTATATCTACAAGAGGTATTAGTTAGCTGCTATGACTGCCTTGTCTAGTCTTAAGCTTGCAGAGACATAGAGAGTACAGATATGCATTATGTAGGTTGTATGCAGCAGAACAGAATAAAATGCAATCTAACAAAAAAACTTATAAGATGTAACTTGCATCTCAGATAAAGTTCACAATATATTCATGAGAGTCCGTAGGACTTGAATGATCTGTCCATGAAGGGAACTTTGGGAATTCACTACTCACCAACTCAATCCCCTTGTACAATGATGTCTAGCCCACACGAGTTTTATTACACAAGAGTCCATATGATAGGTATAAGTAAACTTGATAATCATGACCCCCATATAGGTAACCCCCAGCCAATGTCCCCCATGAGATCGGATCTGAAACCAGATGAAAGCATGGCCCCGGTCATCATCGCAATGTATGTCTTTCTGTAATTACCCAGCATCAACCGATCCGACTGTATCGAATCGAAGCAGCTAACTGTATAGCGGTGCATTGATCGAACCGACTTCTCAAATCATAGCAGTCCAAGGCTATACCAGGATCCAAGCTCGGAACAGGAGTAGAGTGGGGAGACATAGGTAGGGTTACTGCAGTGGTCTCCAGATGACAGTCCGGTCGAGTTGCTGCGTTTGTTCCAATTGGAGGACATTTGCTCGTAGGGGGACCATCAGCCCACCACACTATGGCTGATCTCAGATTTTTATCGGAAGGCTCCGGCAAAGTGATCTCTATGCTAACGGTGCTAGAGCGCTGTTCTGGATCTCTGTCATGTCCCCACGCTGTATCAAATGTATTCGCAAGACGCAAGAAATGGTCATCTAGGATATCCCTAAGTTGCTTATGCAGTATGGTATAATTAGTCTCCATCTGGATAGTAGAAGTGCAGATTCCCTTCAAGGTAGTTTGTGCTAGTACTCTCCCGGTACTTAGCTCTCAGCACTATGTGCTGCGTAACGACAAGGCCCAAATGTGTCTCGCCGGGGGGTAAATTAAAGACCTCAACCTTGCGGCTGGCTCTGGGCGCTCACAGTCATCTCTGTCTCAGAGTTTTTAGGCTCATCTGATGTAGGATTTGTAATCTGAATAAGTAGTAAACAAATGGGCCGTCTGGAATAAAATATTAATAAAAAAATAGTATAAAACTGAATTGTGGGTGTGGTGAGGGGTGTATTTATAGGCATTTTGAGGTTTGGGAAACTTTGCCCCTCCTGGTAGGATTGTATATCCCATACGTCACTAGCTCATGGACTCTTGCCAATTACATGAAAGAAAATTCAAATATACTAAAAAAAGAAGGCCAATAGCTGCTTTAAACCTTTTTAACATCTAACAAAAAAATAATTAATAAAGTTAAGAATTTAAAAAACAACGCAATTATATAAAAGGTATCTCGTATGAGGAAATCATCATCTTTTCACTGATGTTGTCACCAGAACTTTTCTATGGTGTATTACTTCTTTGTGTCTTACTTAAGGGCTTCTAGGATAATCTCTTAGGTGTGATCACTAGTGATGTAATTAAAATCATGCCATCAATGATGTCATGTGTGATCAGTGATGTCATCAATTATGTCATTGCAATGCTCCTGAAAGGGGTTCGGGAGTTTAATTTCAAAATGTCCATGCTTTTTAACGTTTGAGTTGGAACTTAAACTCTGGCAATAACAAAAGTATTTTGCCATTGAATTTCCTTACTTTTAATTTGAAAACTGAATTAAAAATGCATTCAGTTTATTTAGTTCAATATCTTGTGTTGTAGTTTTGAGCTACAGTTTTTTTTAAGTTTCTGTGACCTGCATTTCTACATTTAAACATAATAAATATATACTGAATTGTTTTGAGTTTTTATTGCCAAAGAACCAAATTGTAGCAATGGTGTCACAAAGGAGGTAATAATAGGTAAGGGGACTTGTTGCAGATCCATCTGCGCTTTGTGGACGTTACACAGTTAGGGGGGGGCACATGGGTGACCAGCTTTTATGTTAGAGGGCTGTTCCCCTAGGAAAAGCTATTGACTTTTAATACAATAACAAGTGACAAAATGCACATAATATAAATATATATATATATTTATATATTTTGAGTTTGATAGTGTCTGCTTGTCTATCTCTGTCTGCATCTCACGCCAAGTCTGTCTCTCTCTGCCTGCTTACCTGTTTATCTCTCTCTATGCCTGTTTGTGTATGTCTCTCTATCCCTTTCTCTCTACCTGTCTTGCTCTCTTTTATCTCTGTTTCTCTCTATTTCTTTATGCACCTCTCTCAGCCTGCTGAGCCAAAACTGAAATCCACATGAATGTATTTAATTTTTTAATAGAAGTGTTTTTATAATAAACATGTATTAGCAAGGACGCTTCTAATAAAAGCTATAGCTGTTTCAAAAGTGTATTTAATTATGTACCGTGCACCAGCATTTTAAACACAGCACTTTCTCAGAGAGCCTAAGGTGCTTGTACCATCAGGTAAGGCTTAATTTGAATAATTTCTGACATGATACAAGCCCCACTGGCGCTCAGAGCAGCTGCAGTATTTAAAATGCTGGTGCACTGAGCATATCTAGATATGTTTTACATGCACGTGCAGAGAAAAATGTTAACACTTAAACAGTAATAACTTTTACTAAAAGCATTTTTCAGACAAATGTATATAGCAAATATGTTTCTATTGAAAGATGTAATTTATCTATGTACATTTAAATTTTGACAGTAATGTCTCTTTAATCTGGTATTTTAACCTAGTAGATGAGGTTGAAAAAAACCCAGAAGTCCATCGAGTTCAACCTATACAAATCTTAATATACTTACAAAAAAATTATGTTTCTAGACAGAAATGTATCTAAACAATTTTTAAATGTATCTAGGGTATTGGCATTTACTAACTCATTAGGTAATGAGTTCCAAAATTTGAGTATGATCCATATACTACTACTCGTTGCTCCCTGTCTATTTTATCCAGTTATTTATCCATGAGATAACATTTTCAGCTATTTCCAGTCCCTTAATTGTGTACATTAATCTCTCATGTGGCACTGTATCAAATGTCTTTGCAAAATCCAAGTATATCACATCATCTGATTCCCCTTTATCAATATTTTTTATTTACTTCCTCATAGAATCTAATTAGATTAGTTTGACATGATCTATTTCTCATTAAACCATGCTGATTTGAATTTATAATCTTGTGTACACGAATGTACTCATCAACATAAATCATTATAATCCCTTCAAGTATCTTCCCTACTACTGATGTCACACTTACTGGTCTATAGCTTCCTGGATAAGCCCCAGTTCCTTTTGAAAAAAGTGGCATCACATCAGTTTTACGCCACTCCTGGTGTACTATGCCTGAGGATGATGAATCTTGAAAAAACAAAATGTATGCTTACACAATAAATTATTTTCTTTCAGAATGATGATAGTCCACAGTCCTTCATAACATATGGGATATATTTCCCGCCACTAGGAGGAGGTCAAAAACCCATATCAGAGATTAAAATCCCTTCCACCTCCCTTCTCTCTCTTAGTTTAAAGTGCAGCCAAGTAGAGAATAAGAAACATATAGGTAGGAAAGACAAAGCAGGGTCTGTAGAAGTGTCATTAGAACTGTCACCCAAAAATTTAAACGAGCAGCGCCTGTGGTCCATCATTATTCTGAACGAAAATAATTGCTATGGTAAGCATAATTTTTTTTATTTTATTTTTCGCTAAATGATGGCCCGCAGTCCTCTATAACATATAGGATTAATACCCCAGCAGATGGTCTATGTTACGGAAAGGGTGGGATATTTTTTTTCTGGCAGTTCTTATTTTGCAGACACTGCAGCCTGAATGACATTCCTGCCAAAAGCAGCTTGCGAAGAAGTAAAAACATCAAAATGGACTTCCTGGTGGGCGGCGACCCAAGATGGCCACAAGATTGTGAAGCTCTGCAGATTGTCTCATAATTTTATTTGAAAGTGGACATTTCTTAAGCCATCCTAATCTCCCTTAGCAAGCATGTTGTTCGGGAACCTTATGGGATCAGAATTGTTATCATCTGGTCCCCGTGAAGTCAGAGAAAGTGGATTATAAGAGGAGAGACAGAGAGAGAGGTATTAACTACTACACGCTGCACAAATATAGATGGAGATGGCAACAAGAACAGATACCTTCCCCACTGAAACAGACTTCAGAAACAAAGCCGTGCTAACTGCTTTAAAAAATGTATTTCTCCTAGCGCTAGAGAAGCTGGAATCTACATTGCAAGAATTACTGGCTCACACTCGAGCTGACAATCCCTTACGCGCCCCTGTAAAATGGCGTCGGCTTCCCGCGATGTCAGACTGTGTTAATGACTGCCTGTTTCCTGTAACCCCGACTTTGTTAGATCGTTGCTTCACAGTGGGCATCGGGGGAAATGAAATCATCACAGCTGTCAAAGACAAAATGCCGATCACCATAACTGCGGGTAATACAAGTTTTGACGCTGACCCTTCTCAGCCCTACGGTCCTATACTTGGCTCCCCACTATGTCTTAGGGCTGCAATCGGGCGACGCTTCAGCCCTAGATTAAAAGACAGACTGCACCCACCGAAAGTTGGAGTGTGAAGAAACTACGCTGCTGGAGAAAACTACCCAAGACTAATATATCCCTTCTTGGGTATTACAGCACATGCAACTAACTAATGCAACTAACTAATGTGTGAATGAGTCGAGCGTCGAGGGAGATGCAAGCACATTTTATTGTATCGGCCAGATGTACATCTTTAATACTGAACTGTGTCATGGCTTAGACCCTGCATATATGTATTCTTCATTGCTGGGGAGACTGCATTCAGCTGATCGAAAACCTGCTAGCAAGAACAGCTTTTTTCCTTCTCTGACCAATTTAATGTTACTGAGATGTCTATAATGGATTGGGGGCTTACACAGCATACATTCTTATTCACAACCATGTCAAGCGCTCTGGAGCTCATAAACTGCATAGAAGTTAGCTAAGTTATCTGCGCAGTTCTTTCCTAGTGTGCTTGTCTTTTACGGCGTGGTGAATTAATTACTGCTTATGTCTGTCATAAAATGGGAGAGCCTCTGATTGTACACTGTAAGCCTGTGTGATGCTATATATATATATATGTTATGGTTGTAATTGATGTTGCTTTTCTTTTGTGTTTCTCCGTTATCTATCTACATCTAAGCCGCAATGACTAACTGAAGCCATTGGTTGTAAACACTGATCATTGCGCTGGATGGCAGATCTGAGTCTAAAAAAAAATAAAAATATATTCATTGAAAAACGGCCATCCCCTAATTAAACTACAAACGGCTGCTAGGCTCTGCTGATAGTAATTTTTTAGTTTATCTGAGTTGTTGGGTAGGGAGATCCTGATTGCCTGTAACACCATATTCTAGTAAATGTCGATCAATAAGCTTTTATTAGACATATCTTTTCAAATGTACATGCCAACTACTAAGATGTCTATGTAAGCGGTTGTCATATCTGAACCACCATTTTGTTTAACAGGTGCATAACTTCTGGAAGGGACTAGGACACTGCATACTTTTTATAGCCCCCCACTGGGACATTGCTACATAGCTGATATACACTTCACCCTTAAAGCTTGTACTGACCCTGGTAATTAATTTACTATAGTTCATTGTATTACTTTTCTGGCACTTCAGATATAGAACCACATTCTATCACTTTTGCATATCCTTGCTGGAAGTTCTCGTGTAGCAATATAGCCAGGGTTTTATCACCTTATTATTTTTAAAACTATAGTCACTACAACCAGTATACCTTTTGATCAAGTTGAGTGGGGTTTAGTACACACGTTTATCTGAGGCTACAAAATTCTCATTTTAGTTTGAAAAGCATATACATGTTAATCTCCACCACACCATCTACTATCCTGATTGCCTGGATTATACCGTTTGTCTTCCAACTCACCTTGGGTAGGCGGTTGCCCAGTGGGGTGGAAGACACAAGTTCTGTTTTATTGTTTTGTGTTGTTGGTTTTGTTATTGTTTTATTGTTTTGTGTTGTTTGTTATGTTGTATATGTCTTAATATCAAAAATGAGAAGCACAGGTGCAATAAGAGATGATATTCAACCACTTTTGCCACAATCCTGGAGGCATGGTTTACTCCTTAGCATAACATTGCTCTAATCTCAAAATTGTAGATTGCATGGGTACCATGCTATATGAAAAAAAGTTGTAGTTTCTTTGTATTTTACAAGAGCAACTGTACCACTGCTGCCATTGTATCAGTATTTAACATGTTGTGCTTATTCTATATTATGAATGCTAATTCTATTGTAACCCTGCCTATCAATGTGTTTACTTAATTAACTGTACGTGTGTTTCTTCAATAAAAAGAATTAAAACAAAAACAAAAAAACATCAAAAAGATAAAATTTGGAAAAAGTATGCAGAGAAGACCAAGTGTCACAAACCAAGCCTCCAGGCTAAAAAGAAAAAGTCTGGGAGGCATTCTGCTCGAAGGGGCTGTGTGGGGATTTGAACCTGTGTGCTTACTACACTGTTTGATTGTGTGTTGAGCCACAGCTAGTTCTAGCAGTTGTGAATTTCAAATGCAACTTAAAAGATCTGTCAAATGAGCATTTGTCTAATTGTATTTTCACCTCTGCAAAATACAGGTGCACTTAATTTTTAATATACTCAGAGCCAATCCTGTGGAAAACCTCCCTATTTAATGCTTGCTGCTAGGCTGCATATTGTCTTCACATTGTTTCTGTTTTGTCACAAGCCAGAACCGGTTTCCTGTACTTCAGTACACATTTGAAGGAAGACTTTTTGAACCTGCTACCAAGTTTGTTTAATCAGGAGAAAGACTTTACCTTTAAACTTGCTTGTTTACAAGTTTGTTTCCTGCCTTGTGCAAATTCCTGTACTTCAGTTATTCCAGGAGAGAGACTTTACCTTTGAACCTGTTACCTGTGTACAAGTTTGTTTCCTGCCTTGTGCAATTCCTGCACTTCAGCTTTCATCAGAAGAAAGACTTTACTATTGAACTTGCTACCTGTTTACAAGTTTGTTTCCTACCTTGTGCAAATTCCTGTACTTCAGTTATTGCAAGGAGAAACACTTTCCTTTTGAATCTGCATCTCTCCTTACTTGTTTGCACTCCTGGCGTATGTGGACATGCATACCTGAATAGTACATATTTAAAATACCCTGCAAGTATATGCTCAAAGTATTTTGTTATTTAAATAAATCTGTTATCTTTTCAATCTATATGGCTTCTACTAATCTTCATTTAAAGCAACTGTTCCAGACAATGCGGCTCTCACAAAATATCCTAAGCCAGAACATGGCAGAATGTGAAGACCTTAAAAGAGAGCCCTCTGGGATTATTGCTGTATTGGATTCAGTATAGAACTTTATTAAGGACATACTGATTAACTTTATGGAGCTGGTGGAAACATTATGTCTCCCAACCAAAACCTTGTCTGATGTTACCTCCCGATCAAGAAAAGGTTGTATAGAACCCTTAACAGAAGAGGAAAAGACTCGGCGAAGACAACTTAACCTCTGTTTCTATTGTGGTGGAACTGGTCACCGCATCACAGGGTGTCCGGTAAGACCCCCTGGAGGATCAAGTCTTGATACAGCCAAGTCTAAAAAGGACTCTGATTCTAAGGGAACAAATTATACTTCTACTAGCAAACTGAAAGATACCCCTGGAGAGGACCCAGCTACAGAGAATACATCTATTCTACAAGCAACTATTTCTAACACAATACAAGAAATGGTACCTGATTTGAAACAGATGGTCGTTGGAAGTACAACTCCAACTACACCACTACTCATGCCACTGCCTCTGCATCTATCACATTGGGGAATTCTGCAAAAATACCTCTTGGAAAACCCACACATTAACTTGTCTCTGCCCTGGCTGGAGATTCTTCTAACGAAAGTCACTCATCAGACTTAAAATTGACAAAGCTCCCAACTGAATCAGAGTCTTCCAAATCTAAATATCCACACCTCCCTGCACCTCCTTCACCCAGCTACTCATCGACTGAGAACGAATTGGATGAGATGGTTTATTTGGATATATATGACACATATAACAAATTCCTTGACTCTGAAGGAAAGGTCATATCCTACCCAGAGGTACTCTACCAATCAGCCAGTGCATTGCAAGCTGCTTGGCATAATCAGGAACCTCCAAATCAAACCGATCTTTATATTTCAACTCTTTTTCTGCCTACAGTGGAATTTGATATGGGTCCCCAAACTCAGGCAGCTGTTCCAAGGAAAGAATCAACTTCATCTGAATGTATTAGGGCTTCAAATGGAACACTGGTTCGTAAAACCGATCTTCAGATGTTTGAACAGGCTTTGAGCGTCTGTCACGAACCAAGCCTCCAGAATAAAAATAAAAAGTCTGGGAGGCATTCTGGTCGAAGGGGCTGTGTGGGGATTTGAACCTGTGGCTCTGTGCTTACTACACTGTTTGCTTGTGTGTTAAGCCACAGCCAGTTTTAGCAGTTGTGAATTTCAAATGCAATAGCATGCAACTTAAAAGATCTGTCAAGTGTGTATTTGTCTAATTGTATTTTCACCTGTGCAAAATACAGGTGCACTTAATTTTGAAAATACTCAGAGCCAATCCTGTGCAAAACCTCCCTATTTAAGGCTTGCTGTTAGGCTGCATATTGTCTTCACATTGTTTCTGTTTTGTCACAAGCCAGAACCTGTTTCCTGTACTTCAGTACACATTTGAAGGAAGACTTTACCTTTCAACCTGCTACCAAGTTTGTTTCCTGCCTTGTGCAATTCCTGCAGTTCAGCTTTGATCAGGAGAAAGACTTTACCATTGAACTTGCTACCTGTTTACAAGTTTGTTTCCTGCCTTGTACAATTCCTGCACTTCAATTATTACCAGGAGAAATACTTTCCTTTTGAATTTGCATCTCTGCTTACTTGTTTGTTTCTTTCCACTCCTGGCATATGTGGACATACATACCTGAATAATACATATTTAAAATACCCTGCAAGTATATGCTCAATCAAAGTATTTTGTTATTTAAATAAATCTTATCTTTTCAATCTATATGGCTTCTACTAATCTGCATTTAAAGCAACTGTTCCAAACAATGAGGCTCTCACAAAATATCCTGAGACAGATCATGACACCATGTGAGAGCTTTGCAAGTTTGCTCCAAAAGATCATTTTTAAAAGCCCACAATGTTACAACTGCTCTTGTAGAAAAAGTTGTGATACTCTTAGGTGGCGACTTTCCAGCCACCAAGTAAGCCTTATGAATAACTTGTTTAAGACCTTAGTAGCTTTTTGTCCTTTACTGTAACAGTAAAGGATCTGTAATAATTCCTTGATTTGATATTTTCCGTAGACACTACCTTAGAAAGGAAACCATATTTGGTACAAAGTACAGGCTTATCCTTACGAATGATTAAAAATGGAGAATCACAGGACAGTGCTGACAATTCAGAAACTCTCCTTGCAGAAGAGATTGTTAACATAAAAACATAATTTATTCTTACATGATAAATTCCTTTCTTTCTTGGTGGTGATAGTCCACGAAAATCCATACTTGTGGGAATTACATCGCCTGGCCACCAGAAGGAGGCAAAGACACCCCACACAAAAGGTTTAAATATCCCCTCATAATTCACTGTCCCTCCCAGTATCGCGTATAGCCAAATATAGGAGGAAAAAATAAGAAAAGATAGTGTCAGCCGTATAGAGTCAGTCCAGGATTAGGCCCAACTGCAAGGGTGATATTGATTACACATGCTAGCACACTGATGAAAACCCAGGACGTGACCCACTCAGAAAAGAAAACAGTTACTATGCAGAAATGGAAAACTGTGTACTAACAAATAACGAAAAGCCACAGGAAGTATTCCTTGATGAGTAAAAAGGGAGAACAATGAACTGAAGCTGAAACACTGGCAGCGGATGTTCCGATTGGGAGGTCAAGTAAGGGAGAGATCAATGTCCCTTTAAGCAATTTAGGATTAGGCAGCAGAGTGGTCAGGCAGGTAGAGGTCAATGTCCCTTTAAGCAATTCAGGATTAGGCAACAGAGTGGTCAGGCAAGCAGAGGTCAATGTCCCTTTCTTTCTATGATGGTGAAAGTCCACGTAAATCCTTACTTTAGGGACTACCCAAGCTGTAAAGACTACAAACCAAAACGGGTGGGAAAGAAGAAAAGGCAGGGATATTTAACAGGCACCATCGCCTGACGAACCTTCCTTCCAAAAGCTGCCTCCGCTCCCCAAAATGATAAAGAATTTTGAAAATATGCAAACAGGACCAAGCTGCAACCTTGCAGTTGTGCCCTACTGATAACTCATTTTTAAACATGAAAAAGGAAGACAAAAAACAAATCGATGATCTGAAATATGTTAAGGCGACGATAGACTCGCCTCCACATAACCTAAGTGAAGCAAACTCTTCAATCAAGAAGTTAACAGCAACAGAAGTGGTCTTCTGTGTCTTAAAGAAACCGCAAATGTAGTCTAAAGTAAAATAATGTTAAAAGGACCAGTAAACACAGCAGATTTGCATAATCAACACATGCAAGATAACAAGACAATACCCATTTACTCTGAATTTCAAATGAGTAGTAGATTCTTTTTTAACACATTTCAAAGTTATGTCTATTTCCACTCCCCCTGTACCATGTGACAGTAATCAGCCAATCACAAATGCATATACGTATAGTCTGAGTTCTTGCACATGCTCAGTAGGAGCTGGTGACTCAAAAAAAGTGTAAATATAAAAGACTGTGCACATTTTTTTTAATGGAAGTAAATTGGAAAGTTGTTTAAAATTACATGCTGTATCTGAATCATGAAAATTTAATAAAACCTGAGTGTCCCTTTAATAGAAATTTTAACGTCCTGCTTACGTTCAGATTAGTCAAAATTTCCCCATTTTTGATTAGGCGCTAGAAAGGGACAACAATTCCCTGGCAATCTTTACTAAGAAAACACTTAAGGTGGGAAAACTGATAAAGTTCACAAAAAACATAATTTAGGTAAGAACTTACCTGATAAATTAATTTCTTTAATAGTGGCAAGAGTCCATGAGCTATTGACGTATGGGATATACATTCCTACCTCAAAATGGCTATAAATACACCTCCCACCACACTCATACCTTAGTTTAACGTATAGCCAAGTAGTGAGGTTTAAAAAGGAGTAAAAAAGCATACAAAAAGAGGAACTGGAAAAAAATAATGTGCTTTTATACAAAGAAAATCATAACCACCAAACAAAATAGGGTGGGTCTCATGGACTCTTGCCACTATGAAAAAAAATTAATTTATCAGGTAAGTTCTTACATAAATTATGTATTCTTTCATGTAAATGGCAAGAGTCCATAAGCTAGTGACGTATGGGATATAATATCCAAGATGTGGAAATCCATAGAGCCACTAGAGAGGGAGGGATAAAATAAAAGCAGCTATTTCTGCTAAGAAATTAAATCCAAATAATGATTAAGTTTTCTTAAAAAAATAAAAAAAACTCAAATCATAGGCAGTAGAATCAAACAGACAGCTGCCTGAAGAACATTTCTACCAAAAACTGCTTCAGAAGAAGCAAATACATCAAAATGGTAAAATTTTGTAAAATGTATGCAAAGACCAAGTTGCTGCTTTGCAAATCTGATCAACTGAAGATTCATTCTTGAAAGCCCAAGAAGTAGCAGAATGAGCTGTAATTCTGAGTCTGCCCCGCTTTGTGAATCAAAAGTTTTAACCAAGATGCCAAAGAAATGGCAGAGGCTTTCTGACCTTTCCTAGAACCAGAGAAAATAACAGACTAGAAGTCTTTCTGAAATCCTTAGTAGCCTCAACATAGTATTTCAAATCTCTTACCACATCCAAAGAATGTAAAGATCATTCATAACTTTAGGCAAAAATTTAAACAAAGTCCGCAAAACAGCTTTATCTTGATGGAAAATCAGATAAGGAGACTCACAAGAGAGCCAACAACTCAGAAACTCTTCTAGCAGAAGAGATAGCCAAAATAAATAACACTTTCCAAGAAAGTAATTTAATATCCAAAGAATGCATAGGCTCAAAAAGAGGAGCCTGCAAAATCCTTAAAGGGACACTGTACCCAAATGTTTTCTTTTGTAATTCAGAAAGAGCATGCAATTTTAAGCAACTTTCTAATTTACTCCTATTATCAATTTTTCTTCGTTCTCTTGCTATCATTATTTGAAAAAGAAGGCATTTAAACTTTTTTTTTATTTCAGTACTCTGGACAGCACTTTTTTATTGGTGGATGAATTTATCCACCAATCAGCAAGGACAACCCAGGTTGTTCACCAAAAATGGGCCGGCATCTAAACTTACATTCTTGCATTTCAAATAAAGATACCAAGAAAATGAAGAACATTTGATAATAGGAGTAAATTAGAAAATTGCTTAAAATGTCATGCTCAATCTGAATCCCGAAAGAAAATTTTTGGGTACAGTGTCCCTTTAAAACCAAATTGAGACTCCAAGGAGGAGAAATAGACTTAATAACAGGTTTGATACGAACCAAAGCCTGAACAAAACAGTGAATATCAGGAAGTTTAGCAATCTTTCTATGAAATGACAGAAAGAGCAGAGATTTGTCCCTTCAAAGTATTTGCAGACAAACCCTTATCCAAACCATCCTGAAGAAACTGTAAAATCCAAGAAATTCTAAAAGAATGCCAAGAGAATTTATGAGAGGAACACCATGAAATATAGGTTTTCCAAACCCAATAATAAATCGTCCTTCAAACAGACTTACGAACCTGTTACATAGTGGTAATCACTGAGTCAGAGAAACCTCTATGACTAAGAACTAAGCGTTCAATTTCCATACCTTCAAATTTAGAGATTTGAGATCCTGATGGAAAAACGGCCCTTGAGACAGAAGGTCTGGTCTTACAGGAAGTGGCCAAGGTTGGCAACTGGACATCCAGACAAGATCCGGATACCAAAACCTGTAAGGCCATGCTGGTGCTATCAGAAACACATAAGATTGTTCCATTATGATCTTGGAGATCACCCTTGGAAGAAAAACCAGAGGCGGAAAAATGTAAGCAGGTTGGTAAAACCAAGGAACTGCTAAAGCATCCACCATCTCCGCCTGAGGATCCTTGGACCTGGAAAAGTATCTGGGAAGCTTCTTGTTCAAACGAGAGGCCATCAGATCTATTTCTGGAAGACCCCACATCTGCACAATCTGAAAAAAAAACATCTGGATGAAGAGACCACTCCCCCGGATGTAAATTCTGACGACTGAGATAATCCGCTTCCCAATTGTCTACACCTGGGATATGAATTGCAGAAAATAGACAAGAGTTGGACTCCACCCAAGAAAGTATCTGAGATACTTCTTTCACTGCTAAAGGGCTGCGAGTCCCTCCCTGATGATTGACATATGCCACAGTTGTGATATAGTCTGTCTGAAACGAATGAAAAGTTCTCTCTTAATAGAGGCCAAGCCTGAATAGCTCTGAAAATAGCACGGAGTTCTAAAATATTAATTGGTAACCTCGCCTCTTTAGGATTCCAAACCCCTTGTGCTGTCAGAGACCCCCAGACAACTCCCTAACCTGTAAGACCTGCATCCATTGAGCTCACAGTCCAGGAAGGAGGAACAAAGGAGGCCCCTTGAACAATACGGTGATGGTCCAACCACCAAAACAGAGAGAGTTGAGTGTTGCAATTTAAGTATATTAGCTGTGATATCGGAGTATAATCCCTGCACCATTGATTTAGCATGCAAAGCTGCAGAGGTCTCATATGAAAAACAAAATTTATGCTTACCTGATAAATTAATTTCTCCTGTAGTGTGGTCAGTCCACGGGTCATCATTACTTCTGGGATATTATCTCCTCCCCTACAGGAAGTGCAAGAGGATTCACCCAGCAGAGCTGCTATATAGCTCCTCCCCTCTACGTCACCTCCAGTCATTCGACCAAAGGACCAACGAGAAAGGAGAAGCCCAAGGGTGTAGTGGTGACTGGAGTATAATCCAAAAAAAAAAAATCTTTAGCCTGCCATAAAAAACAGGGCGGGCCGTGGACTGACCACACTACAGGAGAAATGAATTTATCAGGTAAGCATAAATTTTGTTTTCTCCTGTTAAGTGTGGTCAGTCCACGGGTCATCATTACTTCTGGGATACCAATACCAAAGCAAAAGTACACGGATGACGGGAGGGACAGGCAGGCTCTTTATACGGAGGGAACCACTGCCTGAAGAACCTTTCTCCCAAAAACAGCCTCCGAAGAAGCAAAAGTGTCAAATTTGTAAAATTTGGAAAAAGTATGAAGAGAAGACCAAGTTGCAGCCTTGCAAATCTGTTCAACAGAAGCCTCATTCTTAAAGGCCCAAGTGGAAGCCACAGCTCTAGTAGAATGAGCTGTAATTCTTTCAGGAGGCTGCTGTCCAGCAGTCTCATAGGCTAATCGTATTATGCTACGAAGCCAAAAGGAGAGAGAGGTAGCCGAAGCTTTTTGACCTCTCCTCTGACCAGAATAAACGACAAACAGGGAAGACGTTTGACGAAAATCCTTAGTTGCCTGTAAATAAAATTTCAGGGCACGGACTACATCTAGATTGTGTAGCAGACGTTCCTTCTTCGAGGAAGGATTAGGACACAAAGATGGAACAACAATCTCCTGATTGATATTCCTGTTAGTGACCACCTTAGGTAGGAACCCAGGTTTAGTACGCAGAACTACCTTGTCTGAATGAAAAATCAGATAAGGAGAATCACAATGTAAGGCAGATAACTCAGAAACTCGTCGAGCAGAGGAAATAGCCATTAAAAACAGAACTTTCCAAGATAACAACTTGATATCAATGGAATGAAGGGGTTCAAACGGAACACCCTGTAAAACATTAAGAACTAAGTTCAAACTCCATGGCGGAGCAACAGTTTTAAACACAGGCTTGATCCTAGCTAAAGCCTGACAAAAAGCTTGAACGTCCGGAACTTCTGACAGACGTTTGTGTAAAAGAATGGACAGAGCTGAAATCTGTCCCTTTAAAGAACTAGCGGATAACCCCTTTTCTAAACCTTCTTGTAGAAAAGACAATATCCTTGGAATCCTAACCTTACTCCATGAGTAACTCTTGGATTCGCACCAATATAAGTATTTACGCCATATTTTATGGTAAATCCTTCTGGTAACAGGCTTCCTAGCCTGTATTAAGGTATCAATAACTGGCTCAGAAAAACCACGTTTTGATAAAATCAAGCGTTCAATTTCCAAGCAGTCAGCTTCAGAGAAGTTAGATTTTGATGTTTGAATGGACCCTGGATCAGAAGGTCCTGTTTCAGAGGTAGAGACCAAGGCGGACAGGATGACATGTCCACTAGATCTGCATACCAAGTCCTGCGTGGCCATGCAGGTGCTATTAGAATCACTGATGCTCTCTCCTGTTTGATTCTGGCAATCAATCGAGGAAGCATCGGGAAGGGTGGAAACACATAAGCCATCCCGAAGGTCCAAGGTGCTGTCAAAGCATCTATCAGAACCGCTCCCGGATCCCTGGATCTGGACCCGTAGCGAGGAAGCTTGGCGTTCTGACGAGACGCCATGAGATCTATCTCTGGTTTGCCCCAACGTCGAAGTATCTGGGCAAAGACCTCCGGATGAAGTTCCCACTCCCCCGGATGAAAAGTCTGACGACTTAAGAAATCCGCCTCCCAGTTCTCCACTCCCGGGATGTGGATTGCAGACAGGTGGCAAGAGTGAGACTCTGCCCAGCGAATTATCTTTGATACTTTCATCATTGCTAGGGAGCTTCTTGTCCCTCCCTGATGGTTGATGTAAGCTACAGTCGTGATGTTGTCCGACTGAAACCTGATGAACCCCCGAGTTGTTAACTGGGGCCAAGCCAGAAGGGCATTGAGAACTGCTCTCAATTCCAGAATGTTTATTGGAAGGAGACTCTCCTCCTGATTCCATAGTCCCTGAGCCTTCAGAGAATTCCAGACAGCGCCCCAACCTAGTAGGCTGGCGTCTGTTGTTACAATTGTGCAGTCTGGCCTGCTGAATGGCATCCCCCTGGACAGGTGTGGTCGATAAAGCCACCATAGAAGAGAATTTCTGGTCTCTTGATTCAGATTCAGAGTGGGGGACAAATCTGAGTAATCCCCATTCCACTGACTTAGCATGCACAATTGCAGCGGTCTGAGATGTAGGCGTGCAAAAGGTACTACGTCCATTGCCGCTACCATTAAGCCGATCACCTCCATGCATTGAGCTACTGACGGGTGTTGAATGGAATGAAGGACACGGCATGCATTTTGAAGCTTTGTTAACCTGTCTTCTGTCAGGTAAATCTTCATTTCTACAGAATCTATCAGAGTCCCCAAGAAGGGAACTCTTGTGAGTGGAAAGAGAGAACTCTTCTTTTCGTTCACCTTCCATCCATGCGACCTTAGAAATGCCAGTACTAACTCTGTATGAGACTTGGCAGTTTGAAAGCTTGAAGCTTGTATCAGAATGTCGTCTAGGTACGGAGCTACCGAAATTCCTCGCGGTCTTAGTACCGCCAGAAGAGTACCCAGAACCTTTGTGAAGATTCTTGGAGCCGTAGCCAGTCCGAATGGAAGAGCTACAAACTGGTAATGCCTGTCTAGAAAGGCAAACCTTAGATACCGGTAATGATTTCTGTGAATCGGTATGTGAAGGTAAGCATCCTTTAAATCCACTGTGGTCATGTACTGACCCTCTTGGATCATGGGCAAAATTGTTCGAATAGTTTCCATCTTGAACGATGGAACTCTTAGGAATTTGTTTAGGATCTTTAAATCCAAGATTGGCCTGAAAGTTCCCTCTTTTTTGGGAACTACAAACAGATTTGAGTAAAACCCTTGTCCTTGTTCCGACCGCGGAACTGGATGGATCACTCCCATTAATAAAAGATCTTGTACGCAGCGTAGGAACACTTCTTTCTTTATTTGGTTTGTTGATAACCTTGACAGATGAAATCTCCCTCTTGGGGGAGAGGATTTGAAGTCCAGAAGGTATCCCTGAGATATGATCTCTAACGCCCAGGGATCCTGAACATCTCTTGCCCAAGCCTGGGCGAAGAGAGAAAGTCTGCCCCCTACTAGATCCGGTCCCGGATCGGGGGCCCTCGATTCATGCTGTCTTAGGGGCAGCAGCAGGTTTCCTGGCCTGCTTGCCTTTGTTCCAGGACTGGTTAGGTTTCCAGCCTTGTCTGTAGCGAGCAACAGCTCCTTCCTGTTTTGGTGCAGAGGAAGTTGATGCTGTTCCTGCTTTGAAATTACGAAAGGAACGAAAATTAGACTGTCTAGCCCTAGGTTTGGCTTTGTCCTGAGGCAGGGCATGGCCTTTACCTCCTGTAATGTAAGCGATAATCTCTTTCAACCCGGGCCCGAATAAGGTTTGCCCTTTGAAAGGTATATTAAGCAATTTAGATTTAGAAGTAACATCAGCTGACCAGGATTTTAGCCACAGTGCTCTGCGTGCCTGAATGGCAAATCCGGAATTCTTAGCCGTAAGTTTAGTTAAATGTACTACGGCATCTGAAATAAATGAGTTAGCTAACGTAAGGGCTTTAAGTTTGTCTGTAATCTCATCTAGTGTAGATGATTGAAGTGTCTCTTCCAGAGACTCAAACCAAAATGCTGCTGCAGCCGTGACAGGCGCAATACATGCAAGAGGTTGCAATATAAAACCTTGTTGAACAAACATTTTCTTAAGGTAACCCTCTAATTTTTTATCCATTGGATCTGAAAAGGCACAGCTATCCTCCACCGGGATAGTGGTACGCTTAGCTAAAGTAGAAACTGCTCCCTCCACCTTAGGGACCGTTTGCCATAAGTCCCGTGTGGTGGCGTCTATTGGAAACATTTTTCTAAATATCGGAGGGGGTGAGAACGGCACACCGGGCCTATCCCACTCCTTAGTAACAATTTCAGTAAGTCTCTTAGGTATAGGAAAAACATCAGTACTCGCCGGTACCGCAAAATATTTATCCAACCAACACATTTTCTCTGGTATTGCAACTGTGTTACAATCATTCAGAGCTGCTAACACCTCCCCTAGTAATACACGGAGGTTTTCCAGCTTAAATTTAAAATTTGAAATATCTGAATCCAATCTGTTTGGATCAGAACCGTCACCCACAGAATGAAGTTCTCCGTCCTCATGTTCTGCCGCCTGTGACGCAGTGTCTGACATGGCCCTAATATTATCAGCGCACTCTGTTCTCACCCCAGAGTGATCACGCTTGCCTCTAAGTTCTGGTAATTTAGCCAAAACTTCAGTCATAACAGTAGCCATATCCTGTAATGTGATTTGAAATGGCCGCCCAGATGTACTCTGCGCTACAATATCACGCACCTCCCGAGCGGGAGATGCAGGTACTGACACGTGAGGCGAGTTAGTCGGCATAACTCTCCCCTCGTTGTCTGGTGAAATATGTTCAATTTGTACAGATTGACTTTTATTTAAAGTAGCATCAATACAGTTAGTACATAAACTTCTATTGGGCTCCACTTTGGCATTAGCACATATAGCACATGTATCTTCCTCTGAATCAGACATGTTTAACACACTAGCAATTAACTAGCAACTTGGAAATGCTTTTTCAAGTAATTTACAATAATATGAAAACGAACTGTGCCTATAAGAAGCACAGAAAAAATTATGACAGTTGAAAATAATTAAGTTATAGCATCAATCTTTGTCAGAAATATACAATTTTAGCAAAGGATTGTTCCCATTAGCAAAGGATAACTAACCCAGGCAGCATAAAAAATACACAAATAAACGTTTTTTATCACAGTCAACTACAATCTTCACAGCTCTGCTGTGATGATTACCTCCCTCAAAAAAAGGCTTCGGAGATCCCTGAGTTCTGTAGAGATGAACCGGATCATGCAGGAAGAAAATGAACCTCTGACTGAGTTTTTTGATGCGTAGTAAAAGCGCCAAAAATGGCCCCTCCCCCTCACACATAACAGTGAGAGAGATCAGTGAACTGCTTTAATTTAAACAAAACTATTGCCAAGTGGAAAAAATAGTGCCCAAAACATTTTTTCACCCAGTACCTCAGAGAAATAAACGTTTTTACATGCCAGCAAAAAAACGTTTAACCTCAATAAATTAATTGTTATTTAAAACCTATTGCAAGTCCCTGCAAATTAGGTTAAGTCTATGCATACAGTATAAATCCAGTGAAGTACCATTCCCCAGAATACTGAAGTGTAAAATATACATACATGACAGCCTGATACCAGCTACATCTACTGCATTTAAGGCTGAGTTTACATTATAATGGTATGGCAGGATTTTCTCATCAATTCCATGTCAGAAAATAACAAACTGCTACATACCTCTTTGCAGATTAATCTGCCCGCTGTCCCCTGATCTGAAGTTTACCTCTCCTCAGATGGCCGAGAAACAGCAATATGATCTTAACTACTCCGGCTAAAATCATAGAAAAAACTCCGGTAGATTCTTCTTCAAATTCTACCAGAGAATGAATAACACACTCCGGTGCTATTATAAAATAACAAACTTTTGATTGTAGGTAATAAACTAATTAAATCACCACAGTCCTCTCACACATCCTATCTATTCGTTGGGTGCAAGAGAATGACTGGAGGTGACGTAGAGGGGAGGAGCTATATAGCAGCTCTGCTGGGTGAATCCTCTTGCACTTCCTGTAGGGGAGGAGATAATATCCCAGAAGTAATGATGACCCGTGGACTGACCACACTTAACAGGAGAAACGAGCAAAGGGGATCGCGTCCGATGCTGCAGTCATGAGACCTAATATTTCCATGCACATAGCCACTGAAGGGAATGATCGAGACTGAAGGTTTAGACAAGCTAAAACCAATTTAATGTGTCTCTTGTCTGTTAAGGACAGAGTCATGGACACTGAATCTATCTGGAAACCTAAAAAGGTGACCCTTGTTTGAGGAATCAAGAAACTCTTTTGTAAATTGATCCTCCAACCCTGCCTTTGAAGAAACCACACTAGCTGTTTCATGTGAGATTCTGCTATATGAAAAGACTGAGCTAGTACCAAGATATCGTCCAAATAAGGAAGCATCACAATACCCTGCTCTCTGAGTACAGATAGAAGGGTACCGAGAACCTTCAAGAAGATTCTTGGAGCTGTCACTAGGCCAAATGGAAGAGTGACTAATTGGTAATGCTTGTCTAGAAAAGAGAATCTCAGAATCTGATAGTGGTCTGGATGAATTGGAATGTAAAGATAAGCATTCTGTAAGTCTATTGTGGACATAAAATGACCTTACTGCACAAAAGGCAGAATAGTCCTTATAGTCACCATCTTGAAAGTTGGGACTCTTACAAAACGATTTAAAAACTTCAGATCCAGAACTGGTCTGAAAGAATTCTCTTTCTTTGGGACAATGAATAGATTTGAATAGAAACCCAAACCCTGTTCCTGGAGAGGAACTGGTACAATCACCCCTGAAAGCTCTAGGTCTGAAACACATTTCAGAAAAGCCTGAGCCTTCACAGGATTTGTTGGAACATGAGAAAGAAATAATCTTTCCATGGGAGGTCGGTTGATACCCTTGAGACACAATATTCTGAATCCACTGATTCTGAACAGAATCTGTCCAAATGTCCTGAACTAATTTCAATCTGCCCTCCACCAGCTGAACTGGATTGAGGGCTGCACCTTCATGCAGTCTTGGGGGTTGGATTTGGGTTTTTATAAGGCTTGGCTTTATTCCAATTTGAAGATGGTCTCCAATTAGAACCAGAGGCCTTAGGAGAAGGAGTGGTCTTTTGTTCTCTATTCTGACAAAAGGAAAAAAACGATTAGGAGCCTTAAATTTACCCTTAGACTTTTTTTATCTTGGGGCAGAAAAACTCCCTTCCCCCCAGTGATAGTGAAAATAATAGAATCCAATTGATAACCAAATAAATTATTACCCTGGAAAGAAAGAGATAGTAATCTAGATTTAGACACCATGTCAGTATTCCATGATTTAAGCCATAAAGCTCTTCTAGCTAAAATAGCTAAAGACATAGATTTAACATCGATCTTAATTACATCAAATATAGCATCACAAATTAAATGATTAGCATGTTGAAGCAAAAGAACAATGCTAGACATATCAGGATCTACTACCTGTTGTGCTAAGATGTCCAACCAAAAAGTTGAAGCAGCAGCCACATCAGTCATAGAAATGCCAGGTCTAAGAATAAAGCCAGCATGTAAATAAGCTTTTCTGAGATAAGATTCAATCTTCCTTTATAAAGTATCCTTAAAAGAAGTATTATCTTCCATAGGAATAGTAGTACGTTTGGCAAGAGTAAAAATAGCCCCATCAACTTTAGGGACTTTTCCCCAAAACTCTAAATTAGCCACAGGTAAAGGATACAACTTCTTAAACCTAGAAGAAGGATTAAAAGTACCACAGGTTTAGACCATTCTTTAGTAATCATATCAGAGATAGAATCTGGAATAGGAAAAACCTCAGGAGTAAACTCAGGTGGTTTAAAAACAGAATTTAAATGTTTACTGGCTTTGTTATCAAGAGGACTAGACTCTTCAATACCCAAAGTAAACAAAACTTCCTTCAACAAAGAACGAATATATTCAATCTTAAAAAGATAAGATTAGTCAATTTCAGTGTCTGATGCAGGATCCTCTGAACCAGAGAAATCCTCATCAGCAGAGGATACTTTTCGGTCAATACAAATTTCATCAGATTTATGAGAAGTTTTAAAAGACCTTTTACGTTTATTTGAAGGCGGAATAGCAGACATAGCCTTCTCTATAGTTGCAGCAATATAATTCTTCATATTTGCAAGCATATCATGTACATTAGACGTAGAAGGAACAACAGGCGATGTATTTGTACTAATAGAAACATTATCACCATGCAACAGCTTGTCATGAGAAATGCCACATAATTGAGCTGAAGAAAAAACAGCTTGTTTACAACAAACACAATTAGCTTTGGTAGAACTGTGTTAAGGCAGCATGGATCCTACAGTAACATCAAAGGCAGGATCAGTCTGTGACATCTTGCAAAAAGTAAAAAGAAAAAAAATAACATTTAAAACAAAATATCCAATTTCCTCATTATAGCACTTTCAACAATGGGAAAAAATGCTTATGCTAAAATAATATGCAAAAAACAAGCATCATAGCTCTCTATAATATAAAGAGAGCAAGAAGCATTAAAGGAAGAGGGGTAATATAACAAAAATGTTGGCGCCAAGTATGATGCGTGACGCAAAAGGAAATTACATTTTTTTACGCTAAAGCTTAAACCAGGAAATGACACGACTCGCATCATAACAAACGCAACTTTGCATCAGAAAAAAACTAACGTCAACAAAGACGCAGGAAATGACGAGACTTGCGTCACTATAGTCGCAACTCTGGGGAAAAAATTCACACCAAGAATGACGCAATAAAAAACAGCATTTTGCGTCCTCACAAGCCTAGTTTGCCCGCAAACACTTTGGAAACCAAAGTCAAATTTGAAAGAACTGGAACCCCAGGTAAAAAAAATAATAATATTTAAATAAACTTCCTAAAAACATAATTTCCATACTGAAACTGTTCGACTGCAAAAAGGAAATATACATAGACCTGACTCGTGGCAAATTTAAGCAAACAATATAATATAAAATGCCAAACATAGCCGAGAGTGTCTTAAAAAATTATAGATACTTACCAGAAGACACCCATCCACATATAGCAGACAGCCAAACCAGTATTGAAAAATATCAGCAGAGGTAATGGTATAGAAGTATAACGTTGATATGAAAAGGGAGGCAGGGGATGAATCCCTGTGACCGATTACAGAGAGCCTTTGAATAGATTTCCCATAGGTGAAACCATGAAATTAACAGGCAATACTCCCTTTACATCCCTCTGACAAACACTGTACTCTGAGAAGAATTGGGCTTCAAAATGCTTAGAAGCGCCTATCATAGAAGAAATCAAGCACATCTTGCTTCACTACCTCCATAGGAGGTAAAGTTTGTAAAAACTAAGGTATGAGTGTGGTGGGAGGTGTATTTATAGGCTTTTTGAGGTTTGGGAAACTTTGCCCCCTCCTGGTAGGAATGTATATCCCATATGTCACTAGCTCATAGACTCTTGCCACTTAAATAAAAGAAATTGAATTATGCTGATGAAGCACTAGATACTAAAGAGCGTAGGAGAAAACAAAATATTTTTTCTCTTGGTCAAAGAAAAGTGTAAACAAAACCTTTCAAAACAGAGAAAAAATAATCAATGATGCACTGGTTCCAAGGAAAAGACACATAGAAATGGAATCAAATTCCATAAAGGAGAGAAAGGGTAGATAACTGGTCTAAATCTAAAATGAAAAAAAAATGTCAGAAAGCACAATTGTCGGAAAGGATAAACTAAGAAACAAAAACAAGGAACTGCAGGCGCGTCTACCAATCCACCTGTGGGTCACTTGACCTCTACCCAAATCAGTGTGCAGATCGACAAGAGATCAATCGACAAGAGATCCTAACGCTGCACCCACAGATCAAAACTCTTGGACCCTTTCTCCTGGGATAGAGCACTCCCATAATCTGCATCCCAGTTGATGGCCCCAGAAAACAGAAGTTGCTGAGCTGGAACACTGCAGAATCTCTGCCCATCTCAGATTACCAGAAAATATAATAAAGGAACTGCAATGAGAAGAGTCCAAGTCTAAAGAGATCTGAACATTGTGCGGAGTTCCTAACATTCATAAGTAGTCTGGTCCTGAGATCCTCGAGAAACCCAGACTGCCCCCCCCTAATCTGACAAACCATCATCCGTGGAAAGCATGTCCCATAACGGATATAGGAAGCTTCATTCCCTGAAAAACTGAAATGGTAATGTCCATCAAGGGAGAGAATACATTCGCTGGAACAGGATGGGAAGATCTCCATTTCATCGCCTACACATGCCAAGTTGCAGTGAGCGCAAATGAAAACTAGCAAATGGAATAGCATCCAATGCTGCCACCATCAGGCCTACTACCTCCATACACTGAGAGACAGTAACTGAAATAGGGATTGACAAGTTCGACTAGTGAAATGGGTAAGGAACAGCCTCATGGGGATCAAATCCATGACTACCACCAAAAAGGAACACCCTTGAAAGTGAAGTGAAAAAACTCTTGGACACATGTACTCTCCAGTCATTATTGCAAATAAACCGGAGAAGACTCTCTGTATACTTAGTCACTAAAGTAAAAAACAGAAGCTCTGAGTAAAAGCTGTTCCTTCGTTCTGACCTAGGAAAAGAAAAAATGACTCCAATGTCCACTAGATTCTGCACACATCGAAGGGATGCCCCCGTTTAGTAAGTAAATTACCTGAACTTACTGCAATAATGATTCAAGATAAGTTGGATTTAGTAGCTATAACAGACATGGTACGATGACTCTCACAACTGGGAAACAGTCATACCTGGTTATATTTTGTTTTTTAAAAAATAGAGTAGGATGAAAATATTAAAGTGTAGAAACCGATGACAATGTAGAAAGTGTTTGGGTAACTATAGAAATGGAAGGGAAACAGGTGTTTAGAATAGGGGTAGTATATAGGCCTCCATTACAGGATGAAGAATCAGATAATTTATTAATTGATGAAAGCCAAAATTACAATGAAGTAGAGGAAGACTTTAAAGGGACATAAAACAAGTTGGGATAGAGACAAAACATAATAATATGTACTTTAATTACTTTACCTGCAAATGTATACTGCTCTGCTTCACCATTAACCCTTTCTTTTTAGTTTCTGAATTGTAAAGCTCTAACTCCCCCCCCACACAATTCCTTTTATGGCTGTATCTATGTTTATTGTTCGATTGGTAAAATGTAAAATTGAATAGGGATTATCTGCTGGAGCATGCCTAGAAGCTGTGAACTCAGTTGAAATACAATGCCTGTATCTAAACACTGAAAAGAGGGGTAGAGTGAGCTGCTCCGGGCAGTTTAGTTTTGTTTGCAATTTTTAAACAATTTTTTTATGCAAACTATTTTAAATTAATTAGCCCTTTTAGGATATGCACAGATCTCAACCTGTTTTATGGCACTTTAATATGCCTGATGTAGACTGGGAAGTACCTGTTGCTAAAACTAGAAGTAAATATATTCTGGAATCTTTACAAGGGGAATATCATGAGCAACTAGTAAAAGAACCAACACCATTTTAGAACTTTATTAGATTTAGTACTTACAAACAGTGATATAATATATGAAGTGTCTGTGGGTGAGAACTTAGGCTCTAGTGATCATCAGTCTGTATGGTTTTATAATATTCAGGCAAAGATACTGTGCAACCATAGTAAAATAAATGTTTTAGACTTTAAATAGAACAACTGATTTTTCTTACATTGGCAGATACCTAAATGAATCTCTAAAGGGATGGCACAGCTTACAGGAATCCAAGAACAGTGAGAATATTTTAAAAACGCTATTCTAGATTCAACTAAACACTGTATTAGGCTTGTTTGTAAAAGTAAAGGAAAACCAATATGGTTTTCAAGAGAAGTAGCACATGCAGTTAGGACAAAAAAAAAGACAGTCTATAAAAAATTCAAACTCATTTGCTCAGAAGAGGATAAGGAAAAATAGAGAATCCATCAAAAGATGACAAAGCAGTTAATCAGAAAGGCTAAAGCTGATGCAGAAGAGAAGATTGCACAATCTTATTTAGATATATCAGTGAAAACAGAAAAAATAACAAAGGGATAGTAAGACTCACAAATGATGATAGTGTAGTGGAAGAAGATAAACAAATAGCAAACTGTTTAAATGATTACTTTTGTTCAGTCTTTACAACAGATGGTAAAGATAGTGAGATTCTATTAAGGGATGTTACTGTAAATGATAATGTGAGTAGTACTTTTCTTTTTACAGAGGACAATGTTTCAAGGGCTTTAGAAAAAATAAAAGTAAATAAGTCTGTGGGTCCAGATAGTATTCATCCAAGGGTTTCAAGAGAACTTCAATCCGTGATAGCTACTCCATTAGCTGATTTATTTAATCAGTCATATCTAACAGGAGTTGTTATAAAAGACTGGAAAATTGCCAATGTAGACCCTCTTCATAAAAAGGGTAGTAGGGAAGATTCTGCTAACTATAGGCCAGTCAGTTTGACCTCAATTGCAGGGAAAATAATGGAAACTCTTTTAAAGGAAAGACTTGTGTCTTTCCTTCAGACAAACGACTTATAAGACAGAATGGTTTCACTGCTGGAAGATCATGTCAGACTAATCTAATTAATTTCTTTGACCAAGTATCTAAATGAATAGACCAGGGAGGAGCCTTAGATGTTACACATCTAGACTTTAACAAAGCATTTGACACTGTCCTACACAACAAACATATTCACAAAATGTATTGCCTTGGATAGAATAATGGCATAAAGGGAAAGTCAACACCAGAAATTTTGTTGTTTAAAAAGATAAACCCTTTATTACCCACTACCCAGTTTTGCATAACCAACACAGTTATAATCCACGTTTTACTTCTGTAATTACCTTGTATCTATGCCTCTGCAAACTGCCCACTTTTTTTAGTTCTTTTGACAGACTTGCATTTTAGCCAATCAGTGCTAACTCCTAGATAACTTCACGTGCGTGAGCTCAATGTCATCTATATGACACACATGATAAAAGGCCATCTAGTGGTCAAAATGCATTCAGATTAAAGGCGGCCTTCAAGGTCTAAGAAATTAGCATATGAGCCTATCTTGGTTTTGTTTTTAACTAAGAATACTAAGAGAACAAAGCAAAATTGGTGCTAAAAGTAAATTGGAAAGTTGTTTAAAAACATAAATTATGCTTACCTGATAATTTCATTTCTATCTGTGGGAGGAGAGTCCACTGCTTCATTCATTACTTGTGGGAATTAAGAACCTGGCCACCAGGAGGAAGCAAAGACACCCCAGCAAAAGGATTAAATACCTCCCCCACTCCCCTCATCCCCCAGCCATTCTGCCAAGGGAACAAGGAACAGTAGGAGAAATATCAGGGTTTAAATGGTGCTAGAAGAATACAAATAAATATAGGTCCACCCACCGGAAAAACGGGTGGGAGCAGTGGACTCTCCTCACACAGATGGAAATGAAACTATCAGGTAAACATAATTTATGTTTTCCTTCTTAATGGGAGGAGAGTCCACTGCTTCATTCATTACTTGTGGGAACAAAACCCCTAGCTCTAAAGGACACCGAATGGAAAAAAAACGGGAGGGCAAAAGGAGGTGTACCCTAAACTGAGGGCACCACAGCCTGCAGAACCTTTCTCCCAAAAGCTGCTTCCGCCGAAGCAAAAACATCAAATTTGCAAAATTTTGCAAAAGTATGTAAAGAAGACCAAGTGGCCGCCTTACAAATCTGCTCCATAGAGGCCTCATTCTTAAAGGCCCAAGAAGAGGCCACAGCCCTAGTTGAGTGAGCCGTAATCCTCTGAGGAGGCTTATGTCCTGCTGTCTCATAGGCCAGATGGATCATGCTCCTCAACCAAAAAGACAGTGAAGTGGCAGAGGCCCTCTGCCCCCTGCGCTTCCCCGAAAACACCACAAATAAAGACAAAGTCTGTCTGAACTCCTTTGTGGCCTGAAGATAAAATTTCAAGGCCCGAACCACATCCAAATTATGAAGCAACCTTTCCTTTGATGAAGAAGGGTTAGGACACAAAGAAGGAACTACTATTTCCTGATTGATGTTCCGATTCAACACAACCTTGGGAAGAAACCTCAAGCCAGTGCGAAGAACAGCCTTATCAGCATGAAAGACCAGGTAAGGAGGCTCACATTGCAAAGGTAAAAAAACAGTAAAAAAAGAAAATGTATGCTTGCCTGATAAATTTGTTTCTTTTTAGACACGATGAGTCCACGGATCATGATCCTTACTTGTGGGATTTCACCTCCTGGTCAGCAGGAGGAGGCAAAGAGCACCACAGCAGAGCTGCTATATATAGTTCCTCCCCTCCCTCCCACTCCAGTCATTCGAGAAAGGAAAAGCCAAGGTGCAGAGGTGTCTGAAGTTTACAAAAAAGAACAACCTGTCTTAAAAGAACAGGGCGGGCCGTGGACTCATCGTGTATAAAAAGAAACAAATTTATCAGGCAAGCATACATTTTCTTTTCTTTTTAAAGATACGATGAGTCCACGGATCATCATCCTTACTTGTGGGATACAATACCAAAGCTAGAGTACATGGATGATAAGGGAGGGACAAGTCAGGAAACCTAAACTGAAGGCACCACTGCTTGAAGAACCTTTCTCCCAAAAGAAGCCTCAGCTGAGGCAAAAGTTTGACATTTGTAAAATTTAGAAAAAGTGTGAAGAGAGGACCAAGTTGCAGCCTTGCAAATCTGTTCTACAGAAGCTTCATTTTTGAATGCCCATGAGGAAGCAACAGCCCTAGTGGAATGAGCCATAACTCTTTCAGGAGGCTGCTGTCCAGCAGTCTCATATGCAAAGTGGATGATACTCTTCAACCAAAAATAAAGAGAGGTAGCCGTAGCTTTCTGACCCTTACGTTTTCCTGAGAAAATTAGAAACAGAGAAGAAGACTGACGAAAGTCCTTAGTTGCTTGTATGTAAAACTTTAAAGCATGGACTACGTCCAAATTGTGCAGAAGACGTTCTTTCTTAGAAGAAGGATTAGGACACAAGGAAGGAACAACAATCTCCTGATTAATATTCGTGTCTGAAACAACCTTAGGAAGGAACCCTAGTTTAGTACGTAAGACTACCTTATCTGAATGAAAAATGGCAACAAGAAATAAAACTTTCCAAGATAACAACTTAATATCTAAGGAATGCATAGGCTCAAACGGAGCCCCTTGAAGAACTTTAAGAACTAAATTCAGACTCCATGGAGGAGTAATTGGTTTAAACACAGGCCTGATTCTAACCAAAGCCTGACAAAAGGATTGAACATCTGGGACATCTGCCAGACGTTTGTGTAACAAAATAGATAAGGCAGAGATCTGACCCTTTAGGGAACTTACCGATAAACCCTTCTCCAATCCTTCTTGGAGAAAGGACAAAATTCTAGGAATCCTAACTCTACTCTATGAGTAGCCCTTGGATTCACACCAATAAAGATATTTACGCCATATCATATGGTAAATCTTTCTAGTTACAGGCTTACGCGCCTGAATCAAGGTCTCTATGACCGAATCAGAAAAACCCTGCTTGGATAGTATTAAGCGTTCAATCTCCAAGCAGTCAGCTTCACAGAAATTAGATTTGGATGAAGGAAGGGTCCTTGAATGAGAAGATCCTTCCTCAATGGCAGTCTCCAAGGTGACAGGGATGACATGTCGACCAGATCGGCATACCAAATCCTGCGAAGCTACGCAGGGGCAATGAGGATCACTGATGCCCTCTCCTGTTTGATTCGAGCAATAACTCAAGGGAGAAGCGCAAACGGCAGAAATAGGTATGCAAGATTGAAGGACCAAGGAACCACCAGAGCATCTATCAGTTCTGCCTGGGGATCCCTGGACCTCGACCCGTATCTTGGGAGCTTGGCATTCTGACGAGATGCCATGAGATCCAACTCCGGCCGACCCCATTTGAGAATCAGGTTGGAGAATACTTCCGGATGGAGTTCCCACTCTCCCGGATGAAAAGTCTGCCTGCTCAGAAAGTCCGCTTCCCAGTTGTCCACCCCTGGGATATGGATCGCTGACAGATGGCAAGAATGGGCCTCCGCCCACCGGATTATCTTGGCTACCTCGATCATCGCTAAGGAACTCCTCATTCCTCCTTGATGATTGATGTAAGCCACTGTCGTTATGTTGTCCGTCTGGAATCTGATAAACTGAGGCCAGGCCAGAAGAGCAGTGAAAATAGCTCTCAGTTCCAGGATGTTTATAGGAAGAACAGACTCTGCCTGAGTTCACACTGCCTGAGCCTTTAGAAAACCCCAAACAGCTCCCCACCCTAGAAGGCTGGCATCTGTTGTCACAAACACTCAGGACGGTCTGCGAAAGCATGTTCCCTGGGATAGATGATCCAGGGACAACCACCATTGGAGTGAGTCCCTTGTCTCCCGATCCAGGGTTAATCGAGGAGACAAGTCTGAATAATCTCCATTCCACTGCCTGAGCATGTTTAACTGCAGAGGTCTGATGTGAAACCGATCAAATGGAATGATGTCTATCGCCGCCACCATCAATCCAATGTCAGAAAAATCCTCATAGATACAGAATTGATTAGAGTTTCCAAGAAAGTCACCCTTGTCTTTGGAATTAAGGAACTCTTTTCCAGATTTACCTTCCACCCGTGAGTTCTCAGGAAGGACAGTACAATGTCGGTATGAGCCCCTGCTTGTTGACAGGATGGCGCCTGGATTAGAATATCATCCAGATAAGGCGCCATTGCAATGCCCCGTGGTCTTAGAACCACCAGCAAAGAGCCCAGAACCTTGAAATTCCGAAAGGAACGAAAATTACTTTGTCGTCCTTTTTGTTTACTTCTCTTATCCTGAGGAAGGAGATGACCCTTGCCTCCTGTGATATCAGAAATAATTTCCTTCAGGCCCGGTCCAAACAAGGTCTTCCCCTTGTAAGGAATTGCCAGAAGCTTAGGCTTGGAAGATACGTCCGCAGACCAGGGCTTTAACCATAAAGCTCTGCGGGCTAGGATAGAAAACCCCGAACTCTTAGCCGCCAATTTAGTAATTTGCAGAGAAGCATCTGTAATAAAGGCATTAGCCAACTTTAGAGCTTTAATCCTATCTTGGATCTCCTCTAAAGATGTTTCAGTTCTGAGAGCCTCAGACAGAGCATCAAACCAATAAGCTGCTGTACTAGTGACTGTAGCAATGCACGCGGCCGGCTGCAATAGCAGAACCTGGTGAACATAAATATTTTTAAGTAGACCCTCCAACTTTTTGTCCATGGGATCTTTAAAAGCACAACTATCCTCAATGGGAATAGTGGTTCGCTTGGCTAGGGTGGAAATAGCTCCTTCCACCTTAGGAACCGTCTGCCAAGTTTTCCTGATAGCATCGTTTTGGTACTGGAAAAACGCCTTAGTAAGAAGGAACTTCAAAATATCTGTCCAGGAGTGATTACTACTGTAGAATCACAGTCATCTAAAGTCACCAACACCTCCCTGATTAATAAACTCTACCTTGTTCACCGTAACATCTTGTCTGTGTGTGATACACTGAAGGGACATTTCCAGCAACCCACCCAGTATCTCAGGGTGACACTGAGTCAGCACACACACACACTTACCCCTGGGACACTACAGAAAGTTTTCTAGCTTTTGTTCTGGCTCAGCTGAGTGCGTCTCTCTCTTTTCTTATTTAAATTTGATTTTTTTTTACACATGTTTATTGTCAGTATGTTCCATCAAAGATCCTAGAGTCAGATATAACTTTTTTTTTTATTTTGTTGTTATTAAAGATATTTTTAACGGTTACGGACAGCAGCCGATTAGGGAGACGCCCCAAATTGTTTTTATAACCTCTATAAATGATTATTTAATACAATATTTTTGTATTGAAATATTAATACAGATTAATATAATCACTTCTTAGGGGATAGCTTTAAGCGTCCTCCATAATCTGCTAACACATAAGAGTTCACCTTCCATCTGTGAGTCCGAAGGTACCACAGCAGTCTCTCTGTGTGAGAGTTTGCTAAAGGTAATGAGGGAGCCTGAACCAAGATATTGTCCAGGTAAGTAGCTGCAGCTATTCTCTGCAATAATGACTACTGCCAGAAGGGCTTCCACGACCTTCGAGAAGATCATTGAAGCTGCTGCTAGACCAAATGGCAGGGCTATGAACTGGTAGTGATATTCCAGAAAGGCAAATTTAAAAAACTGATTATGAACTCTGTGGATGGGAATGTGAAGGTATGCGTCCTTCAAATCTATAGTGGTCATATACTGTTCCCTCTGAACCAAGGGAAAGATAAACCTAATGGTTTCCATCCTGAATGAGGGAACTCTCAGAAATGTGTTTAGACATTTCAGATCTAGGATAGGTATTAAAAGATTTGAATAAAATCCTTGTACCCTTTCTGATTGGGGGACAAGAAAAATCACTCCCATGTATACAAGATTCTATACACACTTCAGAAAAGCCCTTTCCTTCTCTGGGTTTCCTGAAAGTCTGGAAATCAGAAATCTGCCCTGAGAGGGATGAGTTCAAAAATCTATACTGTACCCCCGGGAGATGACATCCAGAACCCAAAAGTCCTGTACCTTCTGAAACCAAGCTTCCCGAAATAGATAGTCTGCCCCCTATGCGACCCGAAACCGGGTCGGGGGGCGTACCTTCATGCCAATTTGTTGTCCGTGGAAGGCTTTTGGGCCTGTTTGTTCTTACACCAAGATTGATTTGGCTTCCATGTAGTTCTAGGTTGTTCTGGTTTGCAGGAGGCAGGGTTCTTCTGGTTACTATTCTGCTGAAATTATCTGAAAATTACCAGAAGCCCATCCCTTGGAATTAGCTTTCTTGTCCTGGTGAAGAAAGGCACCCTTGCCTCCAGACACAGTAGACATAATCGAGTCCAAACATGGGCCAAATAGGATCTTACCCTTAAAGGCCAAGCAAAGAAGTCTGGACTTAGATACCATGCCCGCTGACCAGGATTTTAGCCAGAGAGCTCTCCTGGCTAGTACTGCAAATCCATAAGACTTAGCATTCAGTTGCAGCTATCTCACCTCGGACAGAAAATTCCTCTTCAGAATCTACAACTTTGTTCTTGGAGCAGTCAGAGGAAGAAAGTTCCCCCTCTGATGCCACAGAGGAATTCTCATCATCCAAATACTTTACTAGGCTAACCAGCAAGGTTTCCAGAGAATCGCTAATTCCTACCTCAGAAGTGCCATGTTTCACCTTCCTTTTCCTCTTCTCTATCACAGGCATAGCACTCAGCGAAGCAGCAACAGCAGATTGTAATTGTGCTGTAAAGTCTATAGGAAGAGCTATAGTCCCAGAAGATGAGCTGGGAAAAGTGCCGCAGAGCACTGCCTGCGAAGGGCCTGGAGAAGGGGACTGAGGGAAATGTACTGTCATATCATGGCTAGCAGCCTCCTGCAAGGAAACCAGCTCTAAAGAGTTAACATCTGGAGCAGAGGATGCTTAAGGGTGTCAGCGATGGGCTCACTAGAATAAGACTTCAGAACAGAGGCTAAGCAGGCAGCGCATAATTGAGCAGGGGGACAAACTATGGACAGTTTGCACAGAATACATTTATTTGAGTACAACATTATGGGGTCATGTAAATCTTCAGGGGAAAACTGAAAGGGAGAACCTTCCATTTTTATGAGTATTGCTATCCCTAGTACTATGCTTGCACCCCTGACAGAATAATAAAAAGGTCCCCAGCAAGCTTGCTTGAGAGTATCCCACCACCTCCTGTAAACTGACTCTCCCTGGAGCAGCTGTAGAGGAGAAGTTGTACACGCAGTAACGGACAAGAGTGGAGTCAGTATCGCCCTCACATGCGCCCCAGCCCTTAGCTCAGTGCTTCTTGCCACGCTTTGCATAATTGCGCCCTGAAACAAAATGGCCCGGTACTCCAATAAAGGCGCAATAAGCTCTGTATGGACCACAACGGGCATTATGCGACACATAGCGGATCTATATCTGCACCCCAGGATATACCGCTATATTAATAAAAAGTGTTCTCCCGACAGAGAGATTGCCCAGGGAATTTAACTACACATAGGGACCTTCCCCACCTGGAGAATATATGGTCTATTAAGTCTATCCAGCCCCTTAGATCAGACTTAAGCCTCAAACTATAGAAGCAAGCCTTCCATATTTAATGGCAACAAGCCATGAGAGAAAAATACATGAGGGATATAGGACTTACCTTCAGAGGACATCTTACCTTCCTCTGCTGTGGTGCAGACAAAGACTTCCAGGTCTGACAGCAGGCTCACTCATCTGACAAGGACATGTGAACATGAAAAGAAAACAGTGTAATTAACACTGCTTACCTGAAGGAGGTTAGTAATGGTAACTGGAAGGAGGCATGGGAAGCTTCCCCGCGACATCCAGTATCTAAGTTTCACCAAAACTCTAACTAAGAGAATTACATGGCTACTTAAAGGGGCAGTCTAGGCCAAAATAACTTTCATGATTCAGATAGAGCAAGTAATTTTAAACAATTTTCCAATTTACTTTCATCACCAATTTTGCTTTGTTCTCTTGGTATTCTTAGTTGAAACCTTAACCTAGGAGGTTCATATGCTAATTTCTTAGACCTTGAAGCCCACCTCTTTCAGATTGCATTTTAACAGTTTTTCACCACTAGAGGGTGTTAGTTCACGTATTTCATATAGATAACACTGTGCTCGTGCACGTGAAGTTATCTGGGAGCAGGCACTGATTGGCTAGACTGCAAGTCTGTCAAAAGAACTGAAAAAAGGGGCAGTTTGCAGAGGCTTAGATACAAGATAATCACAGAGGATAAAAGTATATTATTATAACTGTGTTGGTTATGCAAAACTGGGGAATGGGTAATAAAGGGATTATCTATCTTTTAAAACAATAAAAATTCTGGTGTAGATTGTCCCTTTAAGTCCCCTATTACTTTCTTGCAGGAAACCATCCATTAAGGAGCTGATAAGTAAATCTTTAGCACAGCACCTCTCTATGCCATCCTCTTAGTAGAGGAGGCACATAATTACTGGGAAGGTAGGGAAAGTGTGAGGAATATTTGAAGCTTTGCTTGGGGTGTCTTTGCCTCCTCCTGGTGGCCAGGTGTTTTATTTCCACAAAAGATTTATGGACTCTCACTGCCATTAGAAAGAAATATACCTGAGGCTTTAACATTCTACACAGTGATAAGACCAAAGCACAAAATCATTTAACTGTCTCTTGCTTATAAGTGACAAGGAACATGTATTCCCCTTAAGTTTTCAAGAGGTGTATCCTTGAACTGCCCTTGATGACAAAACCCTCAAATTTGTACTAACAAAGATACAACAATATTATGTTACATTATTTTTCAATGCAGTGCTTAGTTTTATTACAAGCACAGAGGCAAATATTTTGCTATCTCTATCTTTTACTGATCAATGCAGCCTTTAAAAGTTCAATATATAAAATTTAAACAAACAGAAAAGAAGTTTAAAGTTTTGAAATGTAACCAGTATAATCAGAAGAAAAGGAGCGACTGGCCAATTAGAATGCATGTCACAATCACCAACTGTCTAATTGGCTGTTGCAATAATAAGTATTAATTTTGTATGATCTACATTTCTTCTAATAATTTCATGCATATTTCGTTTTAGTCACTTCATATTTATTTCATTATATTCTTCCTCTGTTGAGAAGCTCTAATTATTTGTATTGTTATTTTTGTTATTGTTATTTTATTTTCTGCATTTCGCTTGCGCTAGTAGTGTTTATTTTAATATTGTCTTTTTCACTCGCTTACGCTTACTCTATCTCCTCTTCTCAAGTTTTCCTCCATTTTTTTATTTTTGGATGCTCATGTGGCCCGTCGCCATCTTGGGGAGTGTCCTCGCGACGTCATGCAACGCATCTTCCCTCCTCCATCAACGATCGTCACCTCAGCTACAAATAATTTTAAGATACTTTGTTTAAAAATTAAATTACATTCACCTAGATTACGAGTTTTACATTGCGGCTTTTAACGCTGAAAAAAATGGCAATTTCAGCGTAAAAGCAGGAACGCACTATTGGGAGTTGTGTCGGTATAGCTATACCGCAAGCATTGTAACACAACGTCAATCCCGCACTAAAAAAAATGACATTTTTGTGTGGGATTTCCATAGCGCCAGTATTACAGGTTGTGCAGTGAGGCTAAAATGCTTGCATTACAGCCTATACCGACACGATCCATACCGCCATCTGAGAGCAGTAGTTATACATTTTGTGTAACAAAAATGTTTCACAAAACCCATAACTAAACAAAGTACACTAATACGTATAAACTACCTATTAACCCTTAAACCGCCACCCTCCCGTATCACAAACACTATATTAAACTTATTAACCCCTAATCTGCTGCCCACCCACATCACCAACACTGTTTAAATATATTAACCCCTAAACCGCCACTCCCTGACATTGTCACCACTATAATAAAGTTATTAACCCCTAAACCTCCGGCCTCCCACATCTCCGCCACTAAATAAACCTATTAACCCCTAAAACGCCAGCCCACCACATCGCAAAACACTACATTAAACTATTAACCCCAAAACCTAACACCCCCTTAACTTTAAATTAAAATTACAATATAACTATTTAAATAAATATTAAACTATAAATTAACCTAACCTAACATAACTATTCTAATAAAATAAAAAAACTACCAATTAAAATATCTAAATTACAAATTTAAAAAACCTAACACTACGAAAAAAATTACAAAATTTAAATTACAACTAAAAAAAACAAATCCTACGAAAAATTTAAAAAAATCTAAGTTTACCAAAAATAATAAACACTAAAATCACGAAAAATAAAAAACACGGATTACAAAAAAATAAACGAAAATAAAAAAACTAAAGCTACCCATTGCCCCTTAAGGGGCATTTGTATGGGCATTGCCCTTAAAAGGGCATTTAGTTCTTTTACATTGCCTTAAAAGGGCATTCAGCTTTTTTTCAAAAGCTCATCCCTAATCAAAAAAAAAAGCACCCCAAAAAAAAAAGACCCTAACACTCACAGTTTCGGAAGTCCGGACATCCAAGTGGCGAGACGTCTTCATCCAGGCGGCGAGGTCTTTATGCATCCCTGGGGCGTCTTCTTACTTCATCCCGACGGCGCGAAGCGGAGTCATCCTGGAAACTGATCCCATCCTGCACGGAGCGTCCTTTTCATACGGTTGCCACCGTACACTGAAGTTGAATGCAAGGTAGCCGTTTCAAAATGGCGTCCCTTGCATTCCTATTGGCTGATTTGATTCTTTAAATTTGATTCTTCAAATTATAATCAGCCAATAGGATGAGAGCTTCTGAAATCCTATTGGCTGTTCAAAACAGCCAATAGGATGCAAGCTACTGAAATGCTATTGGTTGTTCAAATCAACCAATGACAGCGCTATGAAGGGTGATTTTTGTCATGTTTTACACAGACTATAAAATAGCCTTTTTTAAATTAAACATATTATTAATATTTTATTATAACTTAATTTTTCAAATATGTCCCAAAAATCTGATATTAATGAACTTGATGAAAATAAAATTAAATCTATGATTTATCTGATAAAGCTTCCAGTTCTAAAACTGCAGTTAAAAGATGTCATACATCTAATGCTATTCAAACTAGCAAAAAACTAATTTCAAAATCTAAACAAAGATTACCTTAATCTAACCTTTCCACGGGCATTGGAAGTAAAAAAATTGCCAGAAAGACCCTTAATCCCAAAAGGGCAAAATTGGGAATATCTACATCTAAACAACTTGTGATTTAAGATTCATCATCTTCTTATTCTTATATATCATCTAATAATTCAGAAAATGACAATGACTCTGTGTTTTCTGAAGAATCCGCTGTAAATAAAAAAAAAATAGAAAAGGTTTATAAAAATCAAACTAACCTGTTTTTAAAGATGCCTTAGGCAATCTCTGGTTTAATCTGGATTCACTTTACCACCCCAGGTTTGCTGAATGGGGCCCAGATTTAAATATTGCACAATTTGTTGAAAATCACATCAGAATTCCTTTGAAACCTAAATCAAGGAACAAAATGAGGGCATAATGTCCTATGCCCGTGTTGCCTAACAAACAAAATTTATGCTTACCTGATAAAATTATTTTCTCTCCTGGCATGAAGAGTCCACAATTCCATTCATTACTGTTGAGAAATTCAACTCCTAGCCACGAGGAGGAGACAAAGACATCCTAGCAAAGCTTAAGTATCCCTCCCACTTCCCATACTCCCCAGTCATTCAGCCGAGGGAATGAGGAAAGAGAAAGAGGAACACAAGGGGTATAGAGGTGCCTGAAGATTATAAAAATAAATGCCACCTTAAAAACATAAAATGGTGAGTAATGGACTCTCCATGCCAGGAAAGAAAATAATTTATCAGGTAAGCATAAATTTTGTTTTCTTTCCAATGGCATGGAGAGTCCATGACTCCATTCATTACTGTTGGGAAACCAATACCCAAGCCAGAGAGGACACAGAATGGACAGGGAAGGAGAACTAAAGGCAGGCGGACCTAAACTGAAGGCACCACCGGTTGAAGTACGTTTCTCCCAAAGGAAGCCTCAGCTGAGGCAAAAACATCAAACATAAAATTTAGAAAAAGTATACAAAGAGGATCAAGTAGCCGTCTTACAGATTTGTTCCATGGAGGCTTCGTTCTTAAAAGCCTACAGAGAGGAAACTGCACGGGTAGAGTGAGCCGTATTCCTCGCAGGAGGCTGTTGTCCAGCTTCCTCATAAACCAATGAATGATACTCCTCAGTCAAAAGGAAAGAGGAGTTGCAGAGTCTCATCAACCCTAGCGCCTACCGGTGTGCACTACAAACAAGGAAAAAGAATGCCCCAAATCCTTGGTAGCCTGGGAATAGAACCTTAAGGCACACACCACATCCAGGATGAGTAGCAGACATCCTTCTGAAAAGAAAGAAAATAACAAAAAGGAAGGAACTATGATCTCCTGATTGATATTGAGGTCAAAGACCACCTAGAAATCCCAAAAGGAACGAAATGTAGCCTTATCCGCATGGAAAAAAAGATGAGGATCACACTGTTCAGACAGATAATTCTGAAACTCTCCAAGCAGAAGAAATAGCCAACAAAAACAAAACATTCCAGCTAAAAAGTTTAATATCAACAGAATGCATAGGCTTAAATGGAGTCCTTTGAAAAACATGCAGAACCAAATTAAGACTCCAGGGAGGAGCAAGAGATTCAAACACAGGCCAGATTCTAACCAGGGCCTGAACAAAAGACTGAATGCCCATAAGATTAGCTAACTTCTTGTGTAGCAAAACTGAAGAGATCTGTCTCTTTAAGGAACTAGCTGACAAAACCTTCTCCAAAACCTCTAAGAGAAACCAAAGAATTCGAGGAACTCTCACCAAGGGAAGCTTAAAAACTTGCACAAGGAGAGATAGGTGCGCCAGACTCTAAGATACAATCAACATGAAACATCCACACAGTCAGCCTCAGAGAATCTAGATAATGCAGAAGGAATTGCTCAGTGGTTACCTCCACGAAGGGGAGGATATATGTATAGGAATGGAACAGCACTACTGAAAGGTGCACGTTAGGACAAGAGACACTGCTTGGTCTCCACAGCATACACTGAATCCCAAAGACGCCCACAGCACCCAGTTTTCTATTTAGCACTTTATTAAGACAATAAAAGGAGCAACGTTTCTGGCTTGGTCTCCTTAGTCATGCTCTCATGTCTAAGGGGACCAAACCCTAAACGTTGCTTATTTTATTGTCTTAATAAAGTGCTAAAAAGAAAACTGGGTGCCGTGGAAGTCTTTAAGATTCACAAAGGGGAGGATGGCATCTTCACCAGATCCGCAACCCAAGTGTGAGGCAAAGCTGGAGCAATTAGGATTTCTCAGACCCGCTCTGAATTGAGAAGACCTAAGGACTATCTCCGGAACACCCCACCTGAGGGTTATCTCGGAGAAGGCATCCGGAAGAATAGCCCACTTCTCATATGAATGGCCTTCCATAATGTTGAGGAAGGGGGGACTCCAACAACAACCAGGATCCCAGATTCCTCAAGGATAGATCAGAGGCAGATGTATAAACTGGAAATGGAAGAATAAAAAGGAAGTTTCAACGGAAAATAACCGGTTAAAAAACTGTCAGGATAATAATAAATTCTCCTATTCATAGTCTATCACAGTCATGTCCGATGTGGGTAACGAACCAAGCACTGATGGATTGAGCTGCCAAGAGTTACCCCTAAACCACAGGCTAGTCTACAAATAACAGACATGTTAAATTGAGGACACACAAAAAAAGTACACGTACCAAAAGGTTATTGAACACAGAATATAACCCTTAAAGAGTGCTAAAAACTGCAACATCCAACACACTGACTTAGACAGGATTACTGTAATGCATCAAAGAAAAGGATGCACTGTGAGAAAATCATATATATATATATTTATCTGCTCTGTACAATAATATAAATATATATATATATATATATATATATATATATATATATATATATATTTATATTATTGTACAGAGCAGATAAAAACAATAACCTCAGAGGAAAAAGAAAAGGATTTTACATAGAACAAATACAATCTCTTTCTAAAAGAGAGATCAAGATATTGTTTTCATGCGCATAAAATAAGTAAACATTAAAACATATTGGGTTCTGAGGAGACAACTATACAAAAATTGCAATAAACAAAAGCTGAAAATATCCTCACTTAGAGGGAGATCTCAAAATTGTGCCCCTATTCATAACATATATAAGGAGAACAATACATGCTGCAAAATCCTTAGCTGAAATCCCCCTCACTCTGAAAGAGATTGTGATATTGCACCAAGTATTACATAAAAAATATAAGAAAGAAATTTATTATATTAGTGTCCTAAGAAACACTATTACAAATAAGCGATTTACATTGAACCACCACAAGATGGCGGCAAACACCAGGGAAATCACTGTAAAAACAGGATATTCTGAAACAAGGATAAATGGCCTGAAACCATGGAAAGAGTTGACTATTACTTTCTAAATGTAATAAACAATAGATAAGCTTTGTGAAGCAAAGAACCTCAGCCCTCATTCACATCTTGAAATTCTTTATACATGAGTAAAATGAAACGTTACATGAACCTGTGTAAAATGGTACTGACAAGACTGTATGCCTTCTTACTTCTAGAACATGGGCATAAAACAACTTAAACGAGATGAGAAGGGAAGATGCATAAGGCTCACAATCCTTACTAACAAAAGCGCAGCAAGCATTATGAACATCAACAGAATCGGATGCCCAGAATCTGGAGAACAGTATAAAACATCAGAGAACGATACATTACATAAGTTATAGCAATTATCCTTAATAAAATGTAACTCCTAAGTAAGCTGTTAAAACAACAGTCATTAATACAGGCAGCGGAGGGGCGCAATTACTATGTTGAGGTACACAAAAGGAGTTAGATGCACTCCTAATACCATGAAGGTGGGAAAGATATAAACCTATATCCCGCAGAGTAAAAATGATGAAAAAACCCCATAAAGGGTAAAAAAAAACCCCAGCATAAAATACTCTTTATTATGCAGCGTCAGAATCTGATGCATATACTTAAAAATTTCCTTCAATGGGGAAAGATTTAACCCTATGTCCCTCAGATAAAATAAAGACATGAAGAACCCATAAAGGGTTAATAATCCATCATAAAAAATATCCTCCTATAGAGAGAATATGATGGATTAGAAATAACAAAAAGCGCAGAAGGCCAGGGAATCCCTGATAAGTAAATCGAAACCGTTCTAAGTACTTAATGGAACTATAACGGCACTAAAAAATAAAGCATGCACACAAGTAACTTAACACAATAAAAGAACATATATAGTGGCATACAAAAAAGACTTATTAGAACTGCCTATGGAAAGAAAACTTATTTCCAATACATCAGACCCAATCACATCAGGATAACCACTGACAGAGCGTTAACCCTGTAAATGACTCAGACCTACTAACTTGACACACTCTGCAAGATATTACGTTCAGGTAGAAAAGAGGTTATATACAGGGATGGATGTTAGGACTGCACCGGCCCGACCAAAAAGGGAACCATCTTGGAGCTGCTCTAAAAAATGTGCATTCTGGCTGCATATGGAGTCAGCTAATGTGTGGATGTTTCTGAGTGTATTAACCCCCACTTGATGTACATTATGGACCCGCTTCACTGCACCGGCCTGACTGCAGGTTTATTGCACCTTACACTTAATGGCTTCAGGTCTGAAAAATGAGATATCTGAGCGTCCGCCCCCAGACAAGCATTTCTTCATGCCTTAGAAAAAGAAGAACAAAGGGGCACCTCTTCATGCAGCAGCCTTCCCATGGATCTGCTCTAAAATAGCGGTGGGAGAGAAGTGTGAACTGGGCTATGGTGCGCGCACAAAACCAGTGCAGCTGCTCCACCTCGGCCTTTGGACTCATACTGCCAGCCGTGATTCACTTCCAAGGCCTAGGAATAACGTCACATCAGCTGGGTGAAACTACAAGTGAAAAGGATTGAATCCCAAATCTGCAATCCTCCCCTCTCACTGTAATCACATCCAGCCTTGCCAGCATAGTCAGCACATGAGAAAATAGGAGCAGAGTTTGCGCCAAAAAGTTCCTGCGGTGGGAAAGTTAACCCCTACCGCTCCTAATCCCCTGTTGCCCTCAAATAAAGCAAGTGTCACTGAGATTAAAGCAGGAGGAAGAGTGGAGATAGACTGTTGTACCTGCATATCCCTGTAGCTAAATACCGCTGGCCCATTAGACCCTCCAAGTTAAATACACAATTGAATAGAGAGTAGTACACTCTCCGCTGAATTGTGAGAACTGGGTCATGCAACAACGCCACAATTCTATCTCTCAGTAGAGAGAAAATACCGGACCAATATATTTATAAACAGGTAGATTACAAGTTATGCGCGCTATAGGGAATTTCACCCTCTATAGCGCAGCCATTACAAGTTTTGAAGCAATTGGTTTGTGTGTGCGATATGGTTGCGTTGAGCTCCATACCGCACAAAATACATGCGCTGTTTTGACGTGCTCGTGCATGCTTTCCCCATAGACAACAATGGGGAGAGCGGGTTAGAAAAAAAACTAACACCTGCGATCGCGGAATGAAAAGCTCCATAACGCAGCCCCATTGATGTCTATTGGGAAAATGTTTTTACGTTTAAACCTAACACCCTAACATACACCCTAAGTCTAAACACCCCTAATCTGCCGCCCCCGACATCGCAGACACCTACATAAACTTATTAACCCATAATCTGCCGCTCCCGATATCGCCGCCACTATACTAAAGTTATTAACCCCTATTCCCTTGCACCCCAACATCGCTCACACTATAATAAATCTATTAACCCCTATTCCGCTGCTCCCCGACATCACCGCCACTAAATAAAGCTATAAACCCCTACACCTCTGGCCTCCCACATCACGCTCTAAGTGTAATCTGTTTGGTAGTTATCAATTATCAAAACCCCCTTCCCTGGGTATTACTCACAGGATCGTTCTGTATGATGTGCGCATCAGGTTGTATACAACCATGGAGTTTGTTCCTCAGATAACCTCCCTCAGTGACGTCTGGAAAGCCTGTCCAACCGGAGAGATTGTTTCACTTTCCCACGGCAGTCCACACTCAAACATGGAAGGGATACCACTCCAGTGTTTAAAGTATAACACGTTTATTGTGAAATAAAATATAAAAACGTACAAATCTATGTCTCTCAGCTCACCCAATAGGTGCCCACAACATTCAGATGTTGTGGGCACCTATTGGGTGAGCTGAGAGACATAGATTTGTAAGCCCTGGTAGCCTCCCTGAGACAATAACTTTAAAAACAGAACTTCTCTACGTACGTTTCGTTTCTATGCCAGAAACTTTTTCAAGAGTATGTTCCTTAAACAAATATGCTCCTTATATATCCCCTTACTTGCACAGGTGTCCTGATTTGAACTGATTCAGTTAACCCTGCATACATTTGATGTCATTTTGTCTACAATCAACAAATTTGTATTTTTCAAATACTTTGTTAAACATTTGAAGTATACCACTTGTTGTAATAATTAAATTAATACACTATTAAAATCTGTATATGCTTATAAACCAACAAAATCGTCAAACTTTAACTTAAGGTCAAAATAATTAAAGTGTTTAAAATATTTTTCTGCAGTCAGAATCGAACTCGCTACTATTCTGTTATGAGGCCGTTATCTTAACCATTAGACTGCAGCCGCCCTTATAAATTATTATTAAATGTGTGCAGTAATATATAATCTTTTTTTTAAAAACTTAATACAAACTAAAATAACATATTTTGTATAAATAAAACCTAGATGGATATAATTACAAAATACATAGCTGAGGTTGGGTTCAAACTCACGTCCTTTAGATTGTGAGGAAGTCAACCTTACCATTAGACCACAGCACCCTTACCATACATTCAATGTTTTTAAGTACATGTATTATTAAAAAAAAACCTACAAAGATATCCAACTATTATTTAAAACACTCTAAAAACTTTTCCTGAGATTATGTATAATATGATTTAATGATCTATTTATCACAGTCTTGTGTATTACCAGAAGTACATTATATAACTAGACTCTATTATATTAGAAATGCTTGTATATCTAAGTCCACATTAAGTCCTTTTGGTTGAAGACAGTCTAACTTTTTTATCCAGTAAATTTCTCTCTTTAAGTAATCTTTAAGCAATCTGTTGGTGTCCCAAATATTGGGGGGTATCCATTCTATTATTTTAATTTCTAGATCACTTATGTCATTTTGGTGGGCCATTTTAAAATGTATAGGTACACTATATTTTCAATATTTGTTAAATGTTCTCTAAATCTATACTTTATTTTTCTTTTTGTTCTCCCTATATAAATCAAATTACACTTGCACTTTAACATATATACAACATGTGTGGTCATACATGTGCACCTACTTGTGATCTTATACTTGGGACACATGGCACAATCTTTTACTCTACATTTGAACGTGCCAGTATTACCTCCCCTCTCATCCCAAGGTATTCTTTTCTTTTCTGTAATTTCTCTCAATTTCGAGGGTGCTAGCATGTTTTTGAGATCTCTATTTTTTCTAAAAATAACCTCAGGTCTCTCACCTAAACATTGTTTCAAAATAGGATCTGATCTTAGTACTTGCCAATGTTTATTCACAATGTTTTTGATTTTATAGTGTTCCCTATTGTATGTAGTGATAAATTTAGGATTGTTGATTTGATCACTTCTATTTGTCTCATTAATAATGGTATTCCTAGATTGGTTAATCATAGTATTTCTGTCCATCTCATCTACTCTTTTTTTAGTTGATTGTAGTAGGTGTTTATTATAACCTTTTTCTTCAAACTTGGAAGTTAAGACTTTGGCTTCTGCCGTGTAATCTTCTATTTTGGTGCAGTTTCGTTTTATGCATTGAAATTGCCCAAGGGGTATGTTATTTTTCCACCTTTTAAGGTGTCCACTATGAGCATTTAACAATTATTAACTAAATAATACCTATTTAAAACTAAATACATACTTACCTGTGAAATAAAACCTAAGCTAGCTACAATGTAGCTAGCTTAGGTTTTATTTTTATTTCACAGGTAAGTTTGTATTTATTTTAATTAGGTAGACTAGTTAGTAAATTGGTGTTAACTATTTACTAACTACCTAGTTAAAATAAATACAAACTTACCTGTGATATAAAACCTAAGCTGCCTTACACTACAACCTAACATTACAAAAATAAAAAACACTAAAGTTACAAAAAATAAAATAAACTTACCATCACAAAAAATAACAAACAAAATTATCTAAAATAATATAAATGATTCCTATTTTAAAAAACATAAAAAACCCACCCCAAAATAAAAAACCCTAATCTATAATAAACTACCAAGGGCCCTTAAAAATGCCTTTTTGTGGGCCCTTAAAAGAGCCTTTTGTAGGGCATTGCACTAAAGAAATCAGCTATTTTCCTACAAAAGAAAAATAAGCAACCCCTAACAGTATTACAAACCTCCACCCCCAAACCCACAAAATAAAACCTAATTTACCCATTGCCCTGAAAAGAGCATTTCTATGGGCATTACCCTTAAAAGGGCATTCAGTTCTTTTCCCTGCCCTTAAAACATAACACTAATCCCTCTTTAGGTACTCACAGTTGTTGAAGTCCCGCTTAAACGATCTTCATCCTGGCAGCTCCATCTTCACCCATTGCGGGTCCGGCATCTTCTTCATCCCTGCGGAGGCAGAGCGGCGATGCGCGGAGGTCCAGGTGAATGTCCAAGGCGGAGGACCATCGATCCGATGTGGAGGTCCTCTTCATGCGATCGTCCGCCGCACACTGAGGATTGAAATGCAAGGTACCCCTTTTATACTGGAGGTACCATTGCATTCCTATTGGCTGAAAATTTTGAATCAGCCAATAGGATTTAAGCAGCTCTCATTCTATTGGCTGATTCGATGGACCTCCGCCTAGACCTCCACGCATCGCTGCTCTGCCTCCGCAGGGATGAAGAAGATGCCGGTCCCGCAATGGTTGAAGATGGAGCGGCCTGGATGAAGATGAAGCCGTCGGGATGAAGATTGTTCAAGCGGGACTTCAACAACTGTGAATATCTAAAGAGTGGTTAGTGTTAGATTTTTTTTAAACTTGTTTGGGTAGGGTTTTTTTTTAGTTTAGGGTGGGTACTCTTAAAAGAGCTGAATGCCCTTTTAAAAAGGGCAGCAGAAGAGCTGAATGCCCTTTTCAGGGCAATGCCCATACAAATGCCCTTTTCAGGGCAATGGGTAGATTAGGTTTTTTAGATAGTTTTTTTATTTTGTGGGTTGGGGTTTGTAATGTTAGTGGGTCTTTGTATTTTTTTCAGGTAAAATAACTATTTAACTTAGGGCAATGCTCTACAAAAGGCCCTTATAAGGGCTATTGGTAGTTCATTCTAGATTAGGTTTCTTTTATTTTGGGATGTTTTTTTTTAAATTGGTATGAGAATAGGAATCATTTTTATTATTTTGGATATTTATTTTGTGTAATGTTTTTTTTTAGTTTTGGGGTGGGTTTTTATTTTTAGATTATGGGTTGGGCATTTCATAAAAGAGCTGAATGCCCTTTTAAGGGCAATGCCCATACAAATGCCCTTTGCAAGGCAATGGGTAGATTAGGTTTTACTTTAATTTTTATTTTGTGGCTTTTGGGGGTTTGTATACTGTTAGGGGGTGTTTGTTTTTCTTTTGTAGGAAAAGAGCTGATTTCTTTAGGGCAATGCCCTACAAAAAGTCATTTTAGGGGCCCTTGGTAGTTTATTATAGATTAGGGTTTTTTATTTTTGGGTGAGTTTTTTATTTTTTTAAAAGGGTATTAGAATAGGAATAATTTTGTTTGTTATTTTTTGTAATGGTAGGTTTTTTTATTTTTTGTAATGTTAGGTTTAGTGTAAGGCAGCTTAGGTTTTATTTCACAGGTAAGTTTGTAATTATTTTAACTAGGTAGTTAGTAAATAGTTAATAACTATTTACTAACTAGTCTACCTAGTTAAAATAAATACAAACTTACCTGTGAAATAAAAATAAAACCTAAGCTAGCTACAATATAACTTTTTTTTAAATTTCTTTTAATTGGATTTTTCAAACAAACATTGATAAAAAAAAAGTCATTTACCGTTATTACATTTTTACCTTAAATAATACCGTACAATAATAGTATTCCAGCATACAAATCATATTATCATCATATCATTACGAAGGTTACTTAATTATCTTCAATCATCTTTAGTAGCTTGCGAAAGTAAGTTTTTCATCAAACAATATTTTGGATTTTGATTACCTATCATGATATACTCTTCAAGTGCTATCTATAATAGGCGGGGTGAGAGAGAGAGAGAGAGAGAGATAGAGAGACAGACAGAGAGAGACAGAGAGAGAGACAGAGAGAGAGAGAGAGAGACAGACAGAGAGACAGACAGAGAGAGAGACAGACAGAGAGACAGAGAGAGAGAGACAGACAGAGAGACAGAGAGAGAGAGAGAGAGAGAGAGAGAGAGAGAGAGAGAGAATCTCATCTTGAAGAATGGGCATTATTTTTACATTAAACCCCAAACTGAGCTATATCTATCCAGTGATAGGGTAGCTCGCTCTCTAGAACCAGGGAAAGGATTATTGGAGAATTCTGGAATCTAGCAATAAATTGGTGTTGCAGTGGTACTGGCCAAGCATATATAAATTTCTTCCACTTTGCAAAAAAAGCTCGAAAATGTATTTCCAAGATGATTTTGATATCATAAGACTCAATCGTCATTTGAAGAGTTACTATATTTATTAATTCAGGTATGGTGGGAATCTTTGATGTTTTCCATTCTCTGAATAGTTGATTTCTAACTGCTATTAAGGTGAAGTTAATAAAGAGTTGATCTCCTCTATTTCTTCTGTCTGAATCTAACAAAAAGATCTGATGAAAGGTGATAGTAATTTTTTCCTCAAGATATTTATTTAACCAATATTTTGGGGCATGCCCATATACAATGAACAATATCTGCCATTTCTTCTTTACATTTAAAATAACAACTTATTTGTCTAATCTTAGAGATCTTATACAACCTATATGGGGTAAAATAATAATTATTAAGTAATTTTATTTGAGATTCCCGCCAACTTATATTACTAGTTGCTTGGATTGAAAGGGATATGCTCTTTACAATCTCCTGATCTGTTATATTTGGGATTATTTTCATTATATTTTCCTTAAGTTTTCTTATATTATTTTGGCCAGATTTAAAAATTAAGGATTTATACCAGTAAGACGTTGAACGTCGGCCTATCTCATACAATTTAATTCCATTAGGAATCTCTTTAGCACCCCACTCAAATCCACTTATTCTACTCACTTGCTTAGCATAATTCCTTATCTGCAGGTAAGCATAAAAATTCTTAGCCGAAAGGGCATATCTAGCAGAGAGATTTTCAAATGACTGTAGTGTCCTATTATCATCCTGAAAGAGTTGGGACACATAGACAAGTCCCTTCCTCTTCCATTCTAGAAATACCAAATACTGTATCCCCGGTGTGAAGTCAGGGTTACCTGTGATGGGAAGAAGGTGTGAGGACCTGGAATCATGTCCCAGCTCCTTACAGTATTTCTGCCAAGCAGTAATAATATTAACAAAAGTCAACCTATATGCGATATTGCTTGGTAGCCTCTTCACAGCACAGTGTAGCAAGGCTCTCAAATCAAATGGTTTGGCGAGCTTCGTTTCTATTTCATAGTGGGTAACATAATTTGCTTCTGATATCCAGTCTACCGCAAATTTTATCATACAGATCCAGTTATAGTATTCTATACTAGGTAAAGCTAATCCCCCATATCTTTTAGGTTGGGTTGATCTGATCCTCGATATTCTAGGCCGAGTCTTTCCCCAAATGAACAATGAGCATGCTGTGTAAAACCTTTTGGTATCTTGCTTTGTGATAAATGGAGATTATGTAGTAAAAACAAGATTCATGGAAAAAAGATTGTCTTTATTAACATTATCTTGGCGGAGATAGATAAATAATATAGTTTCCAATTTTTCATCTCATTTGCCATATTGGCAAATATATCCTCATAGTTAAGCTTATACCAATCACTTGGATTTTTTGAGATTTTAATTCCCAAATATTTCATATTTTCCACTTCTTTAAAGACATGTAGGAAATTACTATTTGAAGTCTTATGGATCCACAAAATCTCGGACTTTATGGGGTTAATTCTATACCCAGAAAATGTACTAAAACAATTGATTAACTCGAGTGATTGAGGAATACTATGCCTTGTATCACTTAGGTATAGCATGAGATCATCTGCATAGAGGGATAAGATAACTTTCTGATCTCCCAGAGCTATACCTTCTAACTCTTGTCTGAGCCTTATTGCCAGTGGTTCTATTGAGATATTGAATAGAAGGGGTGACAAGGGGCATCCTTGCCTCGTACCCCTCTGCAGTACTATATGTTGTGACAAAAGGCCATTGACTAATATTTGTGATCTCGAGTTTCTGTATATTTTTCTAAGCATATTAACTATATTACCGGAAAACCCCAAATTATCTAGCGCCAAGAACAGATGTTCCCATATAATCGAATCGAAATCCTTTTCGGCATCTAAATAACTAAAGCAAGGTCTGTGTTTATCTTAGTTTTCTCTTTTCTTTTATTGTAATAATTATCTATGGTCAATAATACTTTCCTAATGTTACGCGCTACATTTCTTGCTGGTATAAATCCTGTCTGGTCACTATGTATTATTACTCCAATAACTTTTTTGAGTCTTTGAGCTAATATTGCCATCAGCAGCTTATAGTCATTATTTAAAAGAGATATGGGTCTATATCCACCTGGATCTTCTGGGTCTTTGCCTTTTTTGTATATTAGCATTATAATTGAGTCTGAAAAATATAAAGAATTCATCTGGCTCTCACAAAGATAATAGTTAAATAGTTTAGTTAAAGTAGTTGATACCTCTTTATTTAAAATCTTATAAAATTCAGCTGGTAGCCTATCTGGGCCAGGGGCTTTATTCTGTTTCATGGCTTTAATGGCCTTTTCACATTCTTCTACTGTTATTGGCTGGTTGATCATCATTAGCTCATCCACAGTAATTTTTGGTAGTTTGACACTCTGCCAGAACTTCTCTTGCTCTGATTCGTCTATTTTTACCTTAGAGTAAATTTTTTGATAGTATTTATGGAATATATCACAAATTTCGGTAGCTTGGGTATACTTTTGCTCTCCATCTCTAATACTTGTTACTATGTTTTTATTTTTCCTGATTTTATGGATTCTTGCTAGATGTTTTGCAGTAGTACCTTGAAATCCTTGATAAAAGGCTTTATTTTTTAAATCTTCTAGTGACTATGTTTCCTTCAAAAAAAGTTCCCTTGCTTCTTTAGCTTGTTTATATTTGTTCCAGTGAATATTATTCGGCTCGCTCAAGTATCTCCTATACACGTTTTTAAGTTGATTAGCAAGTTGGGTCTCTTGTTGTTTATATTTCTTTTTTTTCTTAACCATATACGATTTTATCTCACCTCTCAGGACGGACTTACCAGCTTCCCAAAAGGTTTCTATTTTATGTAAATATCCCATATTATTTCTATAGTATTCTCTCCAAGCTTCCACCAACCAGTTCATAAACTGTGTATTATTTGACATATAATTTGGAAAGTGGATAATGTTATTATTCTGACCCCTTAAGGGAGATATCTGTAATTTTAAACTCACTATCGCATGGTCCGACATAACGATCTCCGAGATTTGAGACTCAACATCCAGAGATAGCAGCCTCTCTTCCACAAGAAATAGATCTATTCTTGAAAAATTTTTATGTGATTTTGATTCACATGTGTAGTTACGTATATCGGGGTCTTGTATTCGCCATATATCTCTTAGGTTTAAGGTTTTACAAAAATCTCAAAAGAATTTAGCCTCTCTTGCATAGTATCTTGGGGAACTCAATCGGAATCTGTCTATCTCTGGGTGTTGAGTCATATTAAAATCACCGGCTATCATTAAATTACAATCCAAATACAATCCATATATTACAAAGTGTCCAGAGTTTATTATTTAATTCTATTTGTATAACAATGTATCTACCTAATGGATCTAGCTCTTTTATAACCTTATAACTAAGATTCTTATTAAATAAGATAGCTAAGCTGCATTTCCTACGATTACATGGAGTGGCCAGTACCTCTGCAATCCATCCAACCTTTAATTAATCAATTTCAGATACAATATAACTATTAGTTATATTGTAGCTAGCTTAGGTTTTATTTCACAGGTAAGTATTTAGTTTAAAATAGGTATTATTTAGTTAATAATTGTAACTTTAATGTAGCTCTATTTTAATTATGTTAAAGTTAGGGGGTGTTAGGTTTAGGGTAAGAGTTACGTTCGGTTAGGTTAAGGGATGTGGAAGGTCAGAGGTTTAGAGGTTAATAGCTTTATTTAGTGGCAGCGGTGGCGGGAAGCGGCAGAATAGGGGTTAATAGATTTATTATAGTGTGGTCGATGTTGGCTTGTGGGGGAATAGGGGTTAATAACTTTATTATAGCGGCAGCGATGTCGGGGAGCTGCAGAATAGGGGTTAATAAATTGTATTAGTGGCGGAGATGTTGGGAGCGGCAGATTAGGGGTTAATAACTTTAATATAGTGTTTGCGATGCAGGAGGGCCTCAGTTTATGGGTTAATAGGTAGTTTATGGGTGTTTAGTGTACTTTGTGACAGTTTAGTTATGAGTTTTATGTAACGGTTTTGTTGCATAAAACTCATAACTACTGGTCTCAGATTGTGAAACAGATCTTGTCGGTATAGGCTGGAACGCAAGCTTTTTAGCCTCACTGCAAATCTTGTAATGGCTGCGCTTATGGAAGTCCCAGGAAAAAAATAAATTTTTATGTGTATGGGACTGACGTTGTGTTACAGGCTAAAAGGCTTGCGGAACAGCTATACCGACAAGACTTGTAATGGCTGCTGTGCTGTTTTAACACTGAAATTACAATTTTTTCAGTGTTAAAACACGAACGCAAAACTTGTAATCTAGGTGAAAGGGATTTAACACCCATGCTATAGGGGAATAACAGCAGACAAGTATTAGACTGAAAAGGGAGCATAGTACAAACCCCCATGCTGAGAGGTTAAGTTCTGCTCCTCCAGTCCTAAGAAGTGGTGACTAACAGCCAAGTTGAGTTCACAGGGTCATATGAGTAGCTTATACCCGGAGAAACTCGTCCTCTGTCTGCCACCCTAAGATCCTAGGTCCCACCACGGGGACAACCTGATCCATATAATACACCTCTATAGAGGAAGCCAGTGCCCAACCGGACACCTATCTGCTATGTCCCAGAGAAATCCTACCCACTATAGGAGAAAACAAAAAGGGACTTACCTCAGAGGTTCAATGCCGTGATGCAGACACAGCCTTCCAGGTCTGACAGCATACTTCAATCACTTCTGACAGGGACCTGAGATGAAAAGGAAAGCAGAGTAACTAGCCCTGGTTGCCAAGTAGGGGTTAGCATAGATTGCGGGAGAGAGAACAGAGAAGCCTCCCTGCGACCTCCAGCAGCTAACAGCTACTAATACTCTTACCAAGAGGATTACATGGATACAGCATTACCCCAGTCCTACTTAAAGGGAAGCTACTTATTAAAGGACTTGGTTAAATTTTTCTTCAGAGCACTATCTACGCTACCTCCTTGTTACAGAGGCAAATAATGACTGGGGAGTATGGGAAGTGGGAGGGATACTTAAGCTTTGCTGGGGTGTCTTTGCCTCCTCCTGGTGGCCAGGAGTTGAATTTCACAAAAGTAATGAATGGAATCGTGTACTCTCCATGCCATTAGAAAGAAATAGTAATTTGAGTCGAGAAATAGATCCTAAAATACTCAAATTTATTGGAACCCTTGGTTACAAGATTTAAAAAAGGTATGGCTAAATCTTGGAAATCCTGCCAGAATAAGTTATTGGATTCCATTGGCCCCATTACAAAATTACTTGAATTAGCAGATAATGCTGTCAATGAAAATGAATTAATTGATTCCTTCACAGTTAGAGAATGGGTTTATAGGATCTTATGTTTAGTAGGTAATACTAATGTCTCTATGACTATCGAAAGACGCAAAAATATTTTAAGGAAAATGTATGTTAAAATGGTAGATTCAGATGAAGAAGTCTCCTTTTTGGGGATTCATTCCTAAAAGACTTAAAGGGACATAATACTCATATGCTAAATCACTTGAAACTGATGCAGTATAACTGTAAAAAGCTGAGAGGAAAATATCACCTGAGCATCTCTATGTAAAAAAGGAAGATATTTTACCTCACAATTTCCTCAGCTCAGCAGAGTAAGTTCTGTGTAAAAAGTTATACTCAGCTGCTCCCAGCTGCAGGTAAAAAAAAATTAAAAAAATGAAGAAATGAACAGCAGTGCTGAGGTCATGAACTCTTACTGTGATCTCATGAGATTTGACTTAACTCTCATGAGATTTCATAGTAAGCTTCCTTTACCTGATTGGTGAAATAATATGAGAGTGCACGATGCTAGCCCCTTCAGATGTCCCAGGACAAACACACTAAAATGCTGCTTAGAAATCCTTTACAATGGGAGGTGGCTACTGAGGAACTTTTGAGGTAAAATATCTTTCTTTTTTACATAGAGATGTTCAAGTGATATTTTCTAATCAGCTTTTTACAGCTATGCTGCATCACTTTCAAGTGTTTAAACATTTGGGTATTATGGCCCTTTAAATAAATATGCAAGTACTTTTACTACCCTTAAAGTAAAATCCTCTTTTAAGAAAATTTTCCAACATAATAGTTTCTCTGACAGGGCCGGGAGAATTAGAGGTCGTTTTCCTAGCCGAAGCTCATTTCCCAGACCTCCATACACACAATCACAACAGTACTTTCAACCATATTATGGAGTTCAACGATCATCTCAAGACTACTCCAGTGAATTCTTCCCTTCCAAATCCAGTCCCTGGAATCAAAGGAATTCCCGCTCCAGAGGAAGATCCTTTTCCCCCCCCAAGGTAAATTTTCAAAATTTTCTAACTTTTCCTTTTTCCCCTCATAATTGGTGGAAGACTTCTTCAGTTCTCCCAGAATTGGGCTTTCATCACTCAAGATCGGTGGGCGATTCAGTCAACTTGCAGGTTTTTATAGAATTAATTTTCAAACAAATTCAAATTGTTTACCTAAATCCCATTCACTTTTCAACTTAAGACATCGTCATTCAAAAAGAAATAATCAATCTTGCAAACAAGCTATAGTTCAAGTTCGTTTTTCTGCAAACCTTTTTCTAAGCAATTTATTCCTAGTGAAACAAAAAATGTAATTTTCGTCCTGTAATAAGTTTTAAAACTTTAAACTCTTGTTGGCGAGGTTGTGGTCAGATGGGCACATTTCTACATTTATGGTGGAAATGTCCTAAAATTCAGCCTATTTGGTGGAAACTATATGCAATGATTCACCAACTATCTTTAGCGCCCCCTTATACTCCAGAAGTTTATTTACTTCATATGAAAATACCAAATTCAACTCCGGCTAACAAATCTCTTTTAATTTATCTCTTCATGGCTACCAAGTTGGCAAAAGTGAGAGCTTGGAAAAGCAAAGACCCACCTTTCTTATCACAAATCTCCTCCACTATAGAATATATCAAGCAAATGGAGCTCTGTTCTCATAGGGCCTTGGACAAACTAAACTTTTATTTTGCAACTTGGTCTATCTGGTCGGAAAACTTCCCAAATTAAACCTCAGCTATGGCTAAAATGCCTCAAATATTTCCCCCCCCTCTGTCTCTTTCCCTTTGGTCCCCTCCTGGCCACAAACTATTGCTCATTCTAAAGTGAGATTTTCAAAACTGGTATACACACATAATATAACTACTCACTGAAAGTTATGTTCTACCATATACTAAACATTAGGTCCTATTTCTAGCTCCAAGAAACATATACCTTAAAGGGACAGTCTAGTCAAAATTAAACTTTCATTATTCAGATAGGACTTGCAATTTTAATCAACTTTCCAATGTACTTTTATTATCAACTTTGCTTTGTTCTCTTGGTATTCTTATTTGAAACAAAACCTAGGTAGGCTCATATGCTAATTCCTAAGCCCTTGAGAGCTGCCTCTTATCAAATGTTTTTTAAATTCCTTTTCACAACAAGAGACTGATACGTTCATGTGGGTCATATAGATAACACTGTGTTAATGCACAGGGGGTTATTTAAGAGTTAGCACAAGACAATACTAAATGCAAATCAATAGAAAATAAACAGTCACAGTCATGTGATCAGGGGGCTGGAATAAGGTTCTTAGATGCAATGTAATCACAGAGGTAAAACGTATATTAATATAACTGTGTTGGTTATGCAAAAGTGGGGAATGGGTAATAAAAGGTATTATCTATCTTTTAAAACAATAAAAATTCTATTGTAGACTGTCCCTTTAAGCACCTAATCTGATCTATAGCGAGCAATATAGACTTCAGTATACTGTTGAGGTCTACCTTATCTTGTGTGTCTTCTGTTCTAGAAGTAAACATATGATCTGAGATTCCTTGTCTGTAATCCTCACTGTAGTCCTTCTTTATGTATAATATGCTATGATTTATGTAATGTTTCTGATTGTTATGATTTTTACTAAAAATATTCACACAAAAAAACTAAACTCTTTCGTTGACCATCATCATTTCAAAAAAAGAAGGTATCCATCTCCTCAGTATGTTTAATAGACAACAATGGTTAGTCCGATTAGACCTCTCTGACGCTCATCTCACCGTTCCAATAAACCAATCCCACTGGAAATATCTAACATTCAGGTGGAAAGACCAATTTAGAGTTTTACCTGTCTTCCTTTTGGCCTTTGCTCTGCACCTTGGATATTCACCAAAATTTTAAAACCTGTAGTTTCCTGGTTGAGAATGGGAGGAATTCTGATTTTTATTTATCTGGACAACATTCTTATTATAAACCAGAATTCCCTTCTTTTAAAAGAACAGTTAAATACAACCATTTCTCTCCTAGAGAATCTGGGGTTTTCATTCAACAAAGAAAAACCTGTGCTTATTCCTTCAAATAAATACCTTGAACTCCACTCTCAGCCTTCCCATTCAAATATTGGAAAATATAAAAAAGAAATATCCAAAATTCGAACAAAACAATTAGTTTCCATCAGGTCAAAAGCCTGATGTAGGGTTACTCTCATTCTTTACGCAGGCTATTTTTCTTGCCAACTTACATTACTGAGAACTTTAACGTTTAAAAATATTTAATTTACAAAAAGGCCTGACAATCATCTTATTCCTCTATCGTTGGAAGCAAAGGAAGAACTTCTCTGGTGGCTAGCAAACATGGAAGCTTGGAATAGTAGAGCCATATTCTGGAATTCTCCAGATTTAGTGATAGAATCATATGCAAGTGGTTCTGGATGGGGTGCTCGTTGCAGCCCTTGTATTACCGGAGGAAAATGATCTCTTGAGGAAAAGAAATCCACATAATTGTCTGGAACTTTTGGCAGGTTCCTTTGCAGTCAAAAGCTTTTCAAATATTTCTTCCACAATATCCATTCTCCTTCACATGGAAAACATGTCTGCAGTTCGTTACTTAAATCACCTCAGAGGAAGAAATACAGAGATCTTTCAAACATCACCAAATAATGTATTTATCTTTGTCTAGACAGAAATATATTTATTAAAGCGGAATATATTCCAGGCCTTTTTTAATACTTCAGCAGATTGGGGATCTCGCTTTCTGAGAGATGCGAGCGATTGAAAGTAATATAATATAAAATATTTTTCTATGGATTTGTTTGCCTCACGATTGAACTTCCAATTGCGCTCATACTTAAGTTAGCAACCAGATCCAGAAGCCAAAGCGACAGATGCTTTTCTTCAGAAATGGCCCATTCAAGGTGCTTATACTTTTCCTCCTTTTTCAATGATAGCAAGAACCATTTCGATAGTTCTGAGGAACTATCTATAGCTGATGATAATTACCCCCCTTTGGCCAACTCAACCCTGGTACCCTTTTCTTATGAAGGGTCTCCTACCAGATTCTCAAGATCTTCTAGACCCCAACGGAAAGTTTCACAATCTCATAATGTCTCAATTTCTAACTCTAGTAGCCTGGATGATATCAGGGAACCTTACTCTCTCAAAGGACTTTCAGAAGAAGCTAAAGTCATCATTCAAAATTCCATTGCACCAGGTACCCGAAAATGTTACCATGAAGCATGGTTTAAATGGTCTAGCCTAGCTGCTATCTTCAAAGGGATCTGGATCCCTTTTCAGAAAATATCAATCAGGTGATACATTTCCATTCTTCTCTCTTCGATTCAGGTTTAGTTTACCATTCTATTAATGTTTCTCATTCAGCAATCTCTGCATATCATTCTCTAGTTAACAACTCTCCTATAGGTCAACATCCTTTAATCTGTAAATTATTAAAAGCAATCAGACTCAAACGGTCACCAATTCCTAAATACAATTTCTTTTGGGACGTTGATTTAATTTTTTTCTCTTTTTAAGAAATGGCCTCCAAATCATTTATTGTCTTTAAAACAATTGTCAGCTAAGCTTGCTATAATTTATTTTTGAAGAGTTTTTGATGTTAAGGCTTTAGATTTTAATTCTAAACATTTCTTCCCCAGAAGGAGTCACTTTTATTCTGTCTCGAAGAACTAAAACGTCATCTTCGTCTATTTTCTATCCTTATTTACCTTCTGAACCTGCCTTATGTGTGGTTAAAGGTTTTAAAGAATATGGAGCCAATGTCACGCTCCTCGCTTCTGCGGCTCTGTTGCTGCGTTGCTTAGCAACATCCTTTGCCTCTGAAGCAGTCTAACTCTGACACACTCCCTGAAACCGTCCCATTCTGCTGACGTCACTCCGGGTTCATATTCTGGCGTGTCCTTCACCTGATGCCCGTTTGTTTTTCCTTGCTTTGGCTTTGTGAGTACTCATTTGGATACTTTGCTGCCTGATATACTGTTAACGAACTTTGCTTGCTTGACCAGATCTCTGTTTAACCCTTTCAAACCTGAGGATACTTTGCTGCCTGATATACTGTTAACAGACTTTGCTTGCCTGACCACGTCTCTGTTTAACCCTCTCAAATCTGAGTTTACCTTGTTGCTTGATCTCACATTGCCAAATCATTGCCCGGCTGACTACGTCTATTTCCTGACCCCTTATCTACAATCAAGCTTCCTGGTGGTATTCCCTGTAATCTGTGAGAACCATTTCACCTTGTATCATTCTTTTCCAGTGAGGCTGTCGTGGGGTCAGGTCCTAGTTTATACTCAGTGTGCTAGTGTGTTGTTAATAATTATTCTAGCATTTGGGTCTGATTCAGGACTTTACCTAACCTGACATAACAAACGGGCCGTATATAGTGATGTCGCGAATAGTTCGCCAGCGAACATATGCGATGTTTGATCCGCCCCCTATTCGTCATCATTGAATAATACTTTGACCCTGTACCTCACAATCAGCAGACACATTCCAGCCAATCAGCAGCAGACCCTCCTACCTCCTGGACAGCATCCATTTTAGATTCATTCAGAAGCTGCATTCTTAGTGAGAGGAGGGACAGTGTAGCTGCTGCTGATTTAATAGGGAAATTGATAGCTAGGCTAGTGTATTCAGTGTCCACTACAATACTGAAGGACTCGTCTGATCTCTGCTGTAAGGACAGCACCCCAAAAAGCCCTTTTTAGGGCTAGAACATCAGTCTGCTTTTTTTTCTTTCTGTGTAATCTAATTGCAGTTGCCTGCCTGAAAGCATGTGTGTCAGGCTCACAGCGTATACTGTGCCCACTTGCCCAGTGCCACCACTCATATCTGGTGTAACAGTAGTGTAGATTTAAAAAAACAACAACACTTTTTTGACTGTGTTAAATAATAGCAGTCAGTTTCCTTCACACGTGTGCGTTTCAGTGCCTGCCTGCCAGGGCACAGTGTCACACCAGTGCAACTCATATCTGGTGTAACAGTAGTGTGAATTTAAAAAAATAATACAATTTTGACGGTAATAGATTGAATAGCAGTTAGTTGTCTGCAAGTGTGCGTGTCAGGCCTACAGCGTCTACTCTGCCAACTTCTGCCAGTGCACAGTGCCACTCATATCTGTTGTCACAGTAGCTTGCACGCATAGTACCACTAATCGAAAAAAAAAAAAAAAAAAAGACAGGCAGAGGCAGGCCACCCCGCAGGGGCCGTCGTGTTCGTGGTGCTGTGATTCCCTTTGGCCCTAGAATAATGCCCAGTGTTCAGAGGCCACGTACCCCGAACTCGAACATTTCTGAGGACATAGTTGACTGGCTAACACAGGACACCCAATCTTCTACAGCTTCCGCTCGGAACCTTGACGCACCATCCTCCTCCAGCTTAGCTTCGGGCACCTCTCAAGTTACCACTCGCCCGCCTGCCGCCACCACCAACATTAGCACCACAGCCGCTTCACTTGATCTGTCAGAGGAGTTATTTACACATCAGTTGGAAGAAATGAGTGATAGTGAGGCGCAACCATTATTGCCAGAGGATGTAGATAACAGTGATATGTCTCAGTCAGGCAGCATTACACACATGGACATACGGTGTGATGATGATGATGTACACGCTTCTGCTTCCTTTGTTGAGTTGTCAGATACAAGTGAAGCGGTTGATAATGACAATGCGTCCGTGGATGTCACGTTAGAAGAGAAGAAGAAGAGGGGGAAAGTTCAGATGGGGAGACAGAGAGGAGAAGGAGACGAGTTGGAAGGAGGGGGAGGTCGTCATAAGGAGCTAGTGGCACAGTCAGACAGCATGCATCTGCACCCGGGGTCAGCCAGACAGCACGCCAATCAACGCATGCTGTTGCCACCACCAGAATGCCGTCATTGCAGAGCTCAGCAGTGTGGCATTTTTTTTTGTGTGTCTGCCTCTGACAACAGCAATGCCATTTGCAACCTGTGCCAAAAGAAACTGAGTCGTGGGAAGTCCAACACCCACCTAGTTACAACTGCTTTGCGAAGGCACATGATCGCACATTACAAACGCCTATGGGATCAACACATGAGTACAAGCAGCACACAAACTCAAAGCTGCCATCCTCCTCCTGGTCCAGCATCTTCAGCCACGTCAACCACTGCCCCATCTAAACCATCCGCCACTCCGTGTCTCGCCTTGAGCAGTTCCTGCTCATCTGCCCACAGTCAGGTGTCTGTCAAGGACATGTTTGAGCGTAAGAAGCCAATGTCACAAAGAGGCGTTAAAAAAATGTAGCTATTGGGACACCGCAGTGGAAGGTACCCGGCCGAAATTTCTTTGCGCAAAAGGCAATCCCCAACCTGTACTCGATTGTGCAAAAGGAAGTAATGGCATGTCTGGCACACAGTGTTGGGGCAAAGGTCCATATGACCACTGATACCTGGTCTGCAAAGCATGGTTAGGGCAGGTATATCACCTACACTGCGCATTGGGTAAACCTGCTGACGGCTGCCAAGCATGGAATGTGTGGCTCTGCAGAGGAGTTGGTGACACCGCCACGACTTGCAGGCAGGCCTGCTGCCACCTCCTCTACTGCTCCTACTCCATCCTCTTCCATAACCTCCTCGGCTGAGTCCTCTTCTGCTGCTGCGTCTTGCTCCACATCAACGGCAGCCCCCCAGGTACTATTCCACATCCCGGATACGGCAGTGTCACAACATCTTGGGGTTGACTTGCCTGAAAGCAGAGAGTCACACCGGACCAGCACTCCTGTCCGCCCTGAACGCACAGGTGGATCAGTGGATGACTCCGCACCAACTGGAGATTGGCAAAGTGGTTAGTGACAACAGAAGAAATTTGGTGGCAGCATTGAATTTGGGCAAGTTGACACATGTGCCGTGCATGACACATGTGTGTAATCTGATCGTACAACACGTTGTGCATAAGTACCCAGGCTTACAGGACGTCCTGAAGCAGGCCAGGAAGGTGTGTGGCCATTTCAGGCGTTCCTACACGGCCATGGCGCACTTTTCAGATATCCAGCGGCGAAACAATATGCCAGTGAGGCGCTTAATTTGCGACAGCCCGACACTTTGGAATTCAACACTCCTAGTGTTCGACCGCCTGATCCAACAAGAAAAAGCCGTTAACGACTATTTGTATGAACAGGGTGCTAGGACAGCCTCTGCGGAGCTGGGAATTTATTTGCCACGTTACTGGACGCTCATGCCCAATACCTGTAGGATCATGCGTCCTTTTGAAGAGGTGACAAACCTAGTCAGTCGCACCGAAGGCACCATCAGCGACATCATACCATTTGTTTTCTTCCTGGAGCATGCCCTGCGAAGAGTGCTGGATCAGGCCGTAGATGAGCGTGAAGAGGAAGAGTTGTGGTCACCATCACCACCAGAAAAAGCCTTATCAGCATCGCTTGCTGGACCTGCGGCAACGCTGGAAGAGGATTGTGAGGAAGAGGAGTCAGAGGATGAATGTGGCTTTGAGGAGGAGGAGGAAGACCAACCACAACAGGCATCCCAGGGTGCTCATTGTCACCTATCTGGTACCCGTGGTGTTGTACGTGGCTGGGGGGAAGAAGATACCTTCAGTGAGATCACGGAGGATGAGGAACGGGACATGAGTAGCTCGGCATCCAACCTTGTGCAAATGGGGTCTTTCATGCTGTCGTGCCTGTTGAGGGACCCTCATATAAAAAGGCTGAAGGAAAACAACCTGTACTGGGTGTCCACGCTACTAGACCCCCGGTATAAGCATAAAGTGCCTGAAATGTTACCGAATTACCGCAAGTCGGAAAGGATGCAGCAGTTCCAAAATAAATTAAAAAGTATGCTTTACACAGCGTATAAGGGTGATGTCACAGCACAACGGGAATCAAACAGGGGAAGAGGTGAAAGTAATCCTCCTCCTCCCACGACCACGCCGGCAAGGACAGGACATTTTACAGACATGTTATTGATGGAGGACATGCAGAGCTTTTTAAGTCCTACTCATCGCCACAGCCCTTCGGGGTCCACCCTCAGAGAACGACTCGATCGACAGGTAGCAGACTACCTCGCCTTAACTGCAGATATCGACACTCTGAGGAGCGATGAACCCCTTGACTACTGGGTGTGCAGGCTTGACCTGTGACCTGAGCTATCCCAATATGCGATAGAACTTCTGGCCTGCCCCGCTTCAAGTGTCCTGTCAGAAAGGACCTTCAGTGCAGCAGGAGGTATTGTAACTGAGAAGAGAAGTCGCCTAGGTCAAAAAAATCTAGATTACCTCACCTTTATTAAAGGGACACTGTACCCAAAAATTTTCTTTCGTGATTCAGATTGAGCATGAAATTTTAAGCAACTTTCTAATTTACTCCTATTATCAAATTATTTTCTTTTTTTTTTTTAAATATTTATTTATAAACCAACAAAATATCCAGACATTATCTGTAGCAGAATTTTTTTTTTTGTTACATGCACATATTAATCTTACCACGCACGGTAATTTGAAACAAAACTTAACAAATACTATATCAGATAGCTCGTAAGGAAAAGAGAAAAGGAAAGGAAAAATGAACATATATACCTATTTGTATCAGCTTGATTATCTGAATATATAGTTTTACTTTGCCTAGCATTTTTCTCCCTTTCTCACTCCTTTCTTTTCTTATTTCAATTTTGCATTAACATTGGGTTGATGTTGGTGTGTTTTTATTATTGTATTTGCCAGCCCCCCCAAATCAAACTAATTAAAACAAAACAAAATAAAACAAAACACAGAAGAGAAAAAAGAAGAAAAAAAAAAAAAAAAAAAAGGGGAAAAGGATTCCTCCACTTCTCCCACCCCCATTCTCATTCCAAATATCCAAGTATTTTATGATTAGTCACATTCTGGAGTGAGAAGTTTACACCCATTCAGGTGGTAAACTACCTAACTGCACCAAAATGTCAAAAAAGTTGTTTTCTTTATACCCAAGATTAATTGCTCTTGGATTAAGGGGGAATATGATTTTATTATACCCAGCCATTTTTGCAGATATTTCTTCAAATTCCCTTCTATAAATAGATCACTAGAATATTGTTCTATAATAATTGTATTGGCCACCATTGATTTATATTTTGGAAAAGATATAAATCTATTAGATTTCCAATTTAATAAAATTGTATTACGGGCAATTAATATAATTGTGTTGATTGTCTTGTAATATTTATTTTCTGAGGGTTTGCACAGGAGGAAAACCTCTAATGGGCCTATCTTATATGGGACTTCTAAACTAAGAGCTAACCAGAAATTTATCTTATTCCAAAACTGATAGATTATTGGACAATTCCAGAAGCAGTGCATACTATCTGCATTCAAATTCCCACACTTCAAGCAAACATTGTTATCAAGAGGATACCATTTTTTAAGGTGTGCAGGGGTAACGTATATCAAGTTAAGAAGTTTGCAATGCGATTCTCTCCAAGATATTATACTAGTAGTTTTCCCTATTCTTTTAAAACTATCTTCGATTTCTAGCGAAGTAAGCTGGGGGAAATATATTTTCCATTTCTCAGCTAAAACTTCAAGTCGGGCCTGGCCAGCTTTCTGGATTAATAAATTGTATAAGGGAGAAATAGACCTGATACCTTGTCTGTAAATTTTAATTATTATATCAATATCTATCTCCAAGCTTCCAATCAGTTTTATTGTCCTGCCACAATTCTTCATACAAGTGTCTCAGTTGCAACTATGCATAGAAGCTATGTTTGTGGATCCCAAATTCACTCTGAAGATCTAGAAACGACTTAGCTATATCTAACCTATTATCCCCGATTTGGATCACATCCTGTAATCCTTTATTAAACCATACTTTAAAGGTCCTAGTAGAAATTCCCGCTGGAAATTTAGGGTTGCCTTGAATGGGCAGATATTTAGAGGATTTCCAATTAATCCTTAGCTCACGACACAATTTATGCCAGGCCAAGATAGGGTTCAGCAGAGTCCCCATCTTAACCAGCCGTTTAGGTAGCTCCCTCTTATCCAAATGAATTAAAGCTCTCAGACTGAATGGAGATACAATTTCCATTTCCAGGTGTAGATTGGTTGTATACTCTGATTCCGTGATCCAATCGAGAATGTATTTACTTAATATGGCTAAGTTATAATATTTAAGATTTGGAAGTGCCAAGCCTCCCATATTTGTATGTAAAGCTAGATTTTGTATAGATATACGTCTGCGTTTTTGGTTCCATAGGAACCCTGCTGTGAGGTTATTAAATAAGGTTACATCTTTACTTTTAATCAGAAGCGGCAAATTTTGAAGTAAATAGAGAAGCTGGGGGAAGAAGAGAGTCTTAATCATGGCAACTCGCGCAGATAGCGAAATTGGAAGCGCGTTCCACCTGTCCAGTTCTTGTTTGTATTTGAGAAAATACGGTGTGAAATTCAAATCATACCATGCATTGGGATCTTTATGAATTTTTATCCCTAGGTAATTTATCGAATCTACCAGTTTAAAAGGATATCTACCCGGTGAAGTATCATTTTGAGTAAACCATAAGATTTCGGATATTTCTGGGTTGATCCTATAGCCCGCAAAGGACCCAAATTGTTTAGCTAGGGTCAAAAAGTGTTGTATGGATAGATCTGATTCATTCATAAATAAAAGTAAGTCATCCGCATATAAAGTAAGCACGATTTTATTTTTACCAATCGTTATCCCAGATGAGTCTTGCCTTAATTTCACCGCAAAAGGCTCTAACGCCAAGTTAAACAAAAGAGGTGAAAGCGGGCAGCCCTGTCGTGTGCCTTTACCCAAAATAATATCTGGAGAAGGTTCAGAATTTATTAATAGATTAGAGATTGGATTTTGATAGATTGTATGGATCATTGTTAGGAAGTTACCCATAAAACCAAAAGTTGCTAAAGAACAAAATAAATGATCCCAGTTAATGAGATCAAAAGCCTTTTCAGCATCGATCGCCACTAAGGCCATATTAGATCTTTCTCGACACGTTTTGCCCTTATTTTCTAACCAGAAAAAATCCAAAACTGTCAAGACTCGACGTATGATTTTGGACACATTTCTACCTGGCATAAAACCAACTTGATCCGCATGGACCAGATTTCCAATACAACTTTTCAATCTATTTGCTAAAATTGATGTGAGAATCTTATAGTCACAATTTAATAGTGATATAGGCCTATATGCTGCCATGTTTTCTGGATCTTTATTCTTTTTCGGTATGAGGGTAATTAAAGATGACGAAAAATATCTAGATGATTTCTTATTTTCTATGTAATAAGAATTGAACAGCTTCACCAGAGTTTCCGGAACATATTCCAGAAGAATTTTATATAATTCCATTGGCAATTGGTCAGGGCCAGGTGCCTTAGAGGTTTTAGCCGCCTTAATCTGCTTTGCAACTTCTTCCACTGTAATCGGTGCATTTAATAACTCAAGCTCTTGACTAGATATCTTGGGTATTTTAAGACTCTTCCAGAAGTTTAATTTATTTTGATCATTTATTTCCTCTTTCTTATAAATCTCTTTATAAAATTAATAAAAGGCTTCTTTAATTTCCGCGGGATTGGTGATATTTTTACCTGCTACTCTAATTTTATTAATTCTTCTATTACTCTGTCTATGTTTAATTAGATTAGCAAGATACATAGCAGATCTCCCATAGTTCCCTTGATATCTAGCTCTCAGTTTTAAGTCTTCTTGGGTAGTCTTGTGTTTAATATATAGATGCCTTTCATTTTTTTTCTCAGAATAGTTATCCCAAGTTTGTTTAGTAGGATCCCTAATATATACCTCATAGGCATTCCTAATTTGATTTGTTAACTGAGTTTCTCGGGCCTTACAAATTCTTTTTAACTTACATAGATATGCTTTTATTTCACCCCTAATGGTCGCCTTAAATGCTTCCCAAAATATTTCTGGTTTAAACCAGAAGGAGATATTATTATTCTTATATTCATTCCATTTCTCTTGCAACCAATTAGTGAATTGTAGATTATTTATTAGATAGGAGGGAAAGAAAAGTCTAGAAAAGTTAGGCCCGAAATTTACACCCGTTTTGATTCGTAGCGAGATGATTGCATGATCAGAAATAATTATATCTCTGATACCTGTTTTAATAACTTGATTTAATAAAGGTTCTGATACCAGAAACATATCTATACGGGAAAGAGTGTTAAATGTTTTGGATTCGCATGTAAATGCTCTTATATAGGGGAATTGTACACGCCAGACATCCGAGACCCCAAGATCCATCATAAATTTGGACAAGATCCGATTCTTCCCAAACTCAGATTTGTTAACACATTTAAACCTATCTAATCGAGGCCTATGAGCAATATTAAAATCTCCCCCGATAATTATTCCTTGATTACTATAATACATTAACTTAGATTTCAAATTCTCCCAGAAATTTTTTTCGGGTTTATTGGGGCCATAAACATTACAAAGGACCAGTTTTAGATCATGTATCCGTACTTCTAAGATAATATATCTCCCTTCTTGATCTATAATTTGGGAGAGAATATCACATTGCAAATTCTTATTAAATAAAATCGCCACTCCCCTTTTCCTGCCACAATATGGTGAATATATTACATTACCTACCCATCTAAATTTTAGTTTTTTAGGTTTTAAATGCGTTTCCTGTAGGAAAACTATTTGCAGATTAAGAGAGTTTAGGTGTCTAATAATTGCTTTTCTTTTAATTGGAGATGTTATTCCCCCCACATTCCAGGATAAAAAATTAAGTTCATTTATACTCATATTATTCTGCTAGGAGTGTGTCGCTGTACTTCTTTAAGAAAAATCATAAAAAGAATGAGACGAGGTGGGGGGGGGATGAGGTGGAGGAGAAAAAAAAAAAAACCTTCTCATACATACAACATTCATACAGGCATCCCAACCAAGCACCATACTTAAATCTAAAAAAGAACAGGTAAGAATTAAACCTAGAATTCTATTCATTCTAATTGAGTTTAAGTTCTTTACATAGTGTTTGAGCTGCTTCAGGTTCTGTGATTATTTGGGTGATAACATTGATTTTAACTATGATTTTTGCTGGATAAACCAATTTTGCTTGTAATTTAGCATTGATAAATTTAGAGCAGAACGGTGCCATGATTCTCCGTTTTGCCGAAGTTTCTGCAGAAAAATCTTGAAATAGAAGTAATTTATGTTGGTTTATTTTGCACTCCTGAATTTTACGATAATTCTGATTATTAAAGTCTTATCTTGGAAGTTAAGAAATTTTTTGGTCTGGGTCTAGCAGGTCCTGAAAGGTTCTCCTTAACTGCTCCTAGCCTCTGTGCTCTTTCTATTAACAGGGGCAGTTGGTTCTGTAAGCCCACACATTGTGGTAGTAAAACTGATGCAAAATGTATGAGGTCATTAAACTCAGTGCTTTCAGGCAGGCCCACTACTTTTAGATTATTGCGTCTGGATCTGTCTTCAAGATCTTCGATCTTGGCTTGCATGGTAGCTATATTTTTTTCATGATCCGCTACGGTTATATCTTGGTTATTTAATAAGTCCTCTAAGTTGGAAATTCTGTGCTCTGCCTCGTCAAGTCGGCCAGAAAATTGGCGGACTTCTGTTGCTAGATTGGATATCTCCATTTTAATCTCTGCAAATTGTGGCGTAAATAAGTCTGACATACTTTGTAATAATTGTTTACTTTCAAAATATAAAGGTTCCTCCTGAGAACTTAAGCTAGTTCTGGGTCCCTTTTTGTCTTTTGATTTAGGTGGCATAGCTAGGGGTGAAAAAGCAGTGGAGGACAAACATTTGTCCATTAAGTGTATCACACAGATAAATCACACACACTAAGGAAAGAAAAGAGAGAGAATAATAGAGAAAAAAAAAAAAAAAAAAAAGAAAAAAGGAAAATTAAAGTGTAAGTGTGTTGTAAGTCAAAAAAGTGGGTTAATTATTTAATTCTAGATATAGAAGGTCTAAGCCTCATCAGAAGGCATATAAATAGTGAAATATATAAAGAAGAAATCATTCGTGGCTATGGCGCCTTACTATTTTTAAGTTGATTCTATGCACCTACAGACTGGTTATTTGCATTACCAGTCACTGTAGTGAATCATAAAATATGTTACTATCACAAGCTATATATACACTTCAAGCTTTGCGTAATGATAGTCTGTAATCAAGAGGCCCACAGTATTTCAGGAAAAGGCTTAATTTGGACCTATGGACATAAACATAATTATTTTAACATTCTTAGCAGCAGCACAAGCACATTTCAATGTCACTTAATCCCTCTGATAACTTAACACTATATACAATATATAATTCCTGTGGAAAGAGTGAGAAATATCATCACTTAATAGAAACAGTTATTTCAAACAAGATATTCTTTTATAACAGAAAGGATTCATAAGCATGTCCAGAAACACTATTAAGTAAATTGCTCCTCTTTATCCTAGTGAGTGAGAAGGTAAGAAGGCTACAAAGGAAAAGTTTGTTGCTATTTATAATCCATCAATAGCCAGTTCATATGTATATTCAACCGTCAACTCTGTATAAGCTTTAGAAAATGGATAGAGTTCCAGCTGAAGATAACTTCCCAGAAGGATAGTATGATCCCTGTATGTTTTTAGAGCTTAACAGAATAAAGGGCGCTAATGTTGATGCCTATTTTCCATGTATAGACATGTATCAGGGTATATTATATAACTTGATGCATAGAAGAGACCCCTTGCAACACTTTATACTGGGCTTACTTGTATCAAACAATATACAGTCAAGGATGTAACACAGCACCCTGGCCCTCAAGAAAAGACCGCCCTACCTTCACCCTGATCACATCAGGGACTTACCCTAGGCGGCTCAATCAAACAGTGCTTAAATTGGGCCAGGTGTGAGGCACGCTAGCATCAGGTCAGCCCGTAGTCCAAACTAACTTAATAAGTGTTTATATAACATAGGGCACAGAGGACCCTCAGCACTGTACCTGTACTGCCGGTTCTTCGCCCTCTTCAGTTGCTTATAGCGGGTTGTCGCTTTTTAAGGGGTTTGCTGATCCGTATACCACCGCACTTTCTGTTCCTTCCTGTGCCGGGATATTCACCTCCGTTATGTCAGGTCAGGTCATGTGTTGCGCTCGCAGTATTTGCTTCTGGCGCTCGGGTATGCAGGTGCCGGGGCAGCTCGGCTCACAGCCCAATCATTTTGCTTCCACTCGCCAGGTCCCACAGCGTGGGACTTCAGAGTATCCAAGCCGCCTGAATTGGTAGCGGCTAAGGAATCAGGCGAGACGACGATCCTCTGGTATATTCGTCGTACGGCAGACAAGCAGGATCTCACACAGCGTGTGTGCACTCCTCACACACAACGCGTGTACGCTCCTCCCACCGGAAGCCTGTCCATCTGTCGATCAAATTATTTTCATTCTCTTGATATCTTTATTTGAAATGCAAGAATGTAAGTTTAGATGCCGGCCCATTTTTGGTGAACAACCTGGGTTGTCCTTGCTGATTGGTGGATGAATTCATCCACCAATAAAAAAGTGCTGTCCAGAGTACTGTAACAAAAAAAAGCTTAGATGCCTTCTTTTTCAAATAATGATAGCAAGAGAATGAAGAAAAATTGATAATAGGAGTAAATTAGAAAGTTGCTTAAAATTGCATGCTCTTTCTGAATTACAAAAGAAAACATTTGGGTTCAGTGTCCCTTTAAGATGAATGAGGGATGGATCCCGAAGGGACTGACAGTGGGCGATACATTCGACTAAAAAACGCATGATGAGATGAGCTGCCTTGGGCTAAAAATGGTCCACACGCTGCTGTATTTTATCTCTGAATGCCGTATGACTTGCGTGACTTATCCGCCACCAACTAGGGTTCAAGCCGCAATGTTTTAGGGCACTTTCTGCCTGGGAAACAAACATCAATTTTTCTGGCCGCTGCTACAGCAGCGGCTGCAACAATACCTAATTTTTCAGGCATGTGTACATGCCTAATTTTTCTGGCCTCTGGTGCTGCACTGTGGCTTCAAAAACCAAACAAAAAAAAAGGCACATAACAGGGATTAAACTGATAGGAATAGTACTACTTAACACACCACTCCTATCTGGTGGCACATTAGATTGCACGTGCAGTGCCCCAAATTTGAAGTAGGAGGAACGACCAAGCATCTTTTTTCATCTCCCGGTTCCTAAAATCGATGCCATATACACGTCCCCTGATAGGGGACGTAACAGGGATTAAACTGATAAGAATAGAACTATTTAAGACATCACTCCTATCTGGTGGCACATTAGATTGCACGTGCAGTGCCCCAAATTTGAAGTAGGAGGACCGACCAAGCATCTTTTTCCATCTCCCGGTTCCTAAAATCGATGCCATATACACGTCCCCTGATAGGGGACATAACAGGGATTAAACTGATAGGAATAGTACTACTTAACACACCTTATAATAACGCAGAGAGAGGCAAACGCAGAGAGAGGAGTCTGAAGAAGAGGAGTCAGAGGAGGAAGGTGGCTTTGAGGAGGTGGAAGACCAAACACAGCAGGCGTCCCAGGGGGATTGTTGTCACCTTTCGGGGACCCTTGGTGTTGTACGTGGCTGGGTGGAGGAAGAGACCTTCAATGACATCAGTGAGGACAAGGAACGGGACATGGCTAGCTTGGTATCCAACCTTGTGCAAATGGGGAGTTTGCGGTTGTTTGCGGTGCGTTAAAGGGACAGTCTAGGCCAAAATAAACTTTCATGATTCAGATAGAGCATGTAATTTTAAACAATTTTCCAATTTACTTTTATTACCAATTTTGCTTTGTTCTCTTGGTATTCTTAGTTGAAAGCTTAACCTAGGAGGTTCATATGCTAATTTCTTAGACCTTGAAGCCCACCTCTTTCAGATTGCATTTTAACAGTTTTTCACCACTAGAGGGTGTTAGTTCACGTATTTCATATAGATAACACTGTGCTCGTGCACGAGAAGTTATCTGGGAGCAGGCACTGATTGGCTAGACTGCAAGTCTGTCAAAAGAACTGAAAAAAGGGGCAGTTTGCAGAGGCTTAGATACAAGATAATCACAGAGGTTAAAAGTATTATTATTATAAATGTGTTAGTTATGCAAAACTGGGAAATGGGTAATAAAGGGATTATCTATCTTTTAAAACAATAAAAATTCTGGGGTAGACTGTCCCTTTAAACGGGGAGTTTGGTCTGTCACTGTGAAGCGGGCGTAACCCTTACACTACCTGATCGATACAACATCATACCTGATGTTTTAAAGCACATTATTCCAAACAATTTAGGAATGTTAGGCGATTTATGCCCTTTATGGCTTAAAACCAGACTGCATCAAGTATGTAATTTTCCATGGGAGTTTTGCCATGGATACCCCTCCGGCATGCCACAGTCCAGGTGTTAGTCCCCTTGAAACAACTTTTCCATCACTATTGTGGCCAGAAAGAGTCCCTGTGGGTTTTAAAGTTTGCCTGCCTATTGAAGTCTATGGCGATTCGCCCGTTCGCGAACAGTTGTGGAAGTTCGCAATTTTTATGTTCGCGACATCACTAGCCATATATGGATCCCGCTGAGTTATCCAGGGCCGTGACCTTACAAGGACAGCTTCTTGGAACTCACGCAACACACCTGCAATTTTTTTAATCTAAGTTGGACCAGATCACGACTCTTATTCATAATCTAGCCACTCCTGCTGAATCTCCAGCAACCCCGGTTGTTGCTGCTGCCAGTACTAGCTCAATATTCAACCCATCTCAGCCTACTAGTAATTTAAAGGATTACTTTCTGTTATAATTTTTAAGCTAAACAACTAACATATTAAAGTTAATAAGCATTAATTAAAACCTACTGACCTATATTTTCTCCAAAACGAAGTTTCATAACGTTCTAAAAGTTATATCTTTTATTCGCCGATGATGTCACGTTATCCTGCCCACTATTTTCAGCACTGCATGTTCAAAATACTAAAAACCAATAACTTTCTGTTTAAAGCGCCATTTTGAAACCTAGGTATTGTAAACGGATTGGTACAGAGCAAAGGATACCCACGGAGTGGGTTTGGAAAACAATTAAATTTGCAGACAAGATTTCTGATATACGGTAGAGATATGTTAATGAAATGCTATTGATAAAAAGCGTATTTGGGGTAGTTAGTTAGTAACCGGCATAGAAAATATTTACTTACAGTGGCCCTTTAACTGCTAGGATTACCCTTCCAGATAAATATGACGGCAACCCTGAAGACTGCCGTGTATTCCTAAACTAAAGTCGTCTTCATTTCAGAAATAACCCTCATGTGTTTTTAAACTCACCCTCTAAGATCACCTTCTTGATTTCCCTCATGAAGGGAAAAGCTCTGGCTTGGGTTTCACCTCTTCTGGAAAAAGATGACCCTTTGCTTTATGATGTGGACTCCTTTGTATGTGTTTTCTCTTCTGTGTTCGACAAACCCGGCAGGTCTGCAGCAGCCGAGGCAGGACTGTTGGACCTAAAACAAGGTTCTCTCTCCGTAGCCCAATACGCTTTAGAATTCCGGACTCTTGCAGCTGAGAGACTACTTGGAATCATGGGGCCCTGAGAACTGCCTTTCGCAAAGGTCTAGGTGAACGCCTAAAGGATGAGCTTGTTTTTCGGGAGCACGAGATTCCCTTGAAGATCTCATCAATTTATGTATCAAGTTGGACACACGTTATTCTGAGCATCTTCAGGAAAGAGACCGTAATAGGAGACCCTTTTCCAAACCTACTTATCGCCTGCCTTCCTTCCTAATCCTTCTAATCCTACTTCTACTCAATCTGAGTCTGTAGAACCTATGAAAGTTGGCGCAATCAAATTAACTGATGCTGAGCGTCTCTGGAGGCGTACTCATGGACTTTGTCTTTACTGTGGTACTAAAGGACATCTGCTAAAGCAATGATTCCCAACTGCGGCCCTCAAGTACCCCCAACAGGCCTGGTTTTCTTTATAGCTGAACCAGTGCACAGGTGAAGTAATCAGCTGATCAGTAACCAACCTGCTCTCATCTATCAGATGATTATTTCACCAGTGCTCTAGTTCAGCTATAATGAAAACCAGGACTGTTGGGGGTACTTGAGGACCGCGGTTGGGAAACACTGTGCTAAAGGATTGCTGTGCAGTCCAGTAAAAGCCCAGGCTTAACTTCTGACAGAGGAACAGAGTTAAGCCGGAACTCTTTTTCTTCACTCAATCCAAAACTTTTTGTTCCTGTTACTTTGAAATTTGGAAGTGCTAAGTTTCAGGTTCAAGCCTTAATCGATTCGGGAGCTGCAGGAACATTCATTGATTCTAATTTTGCCAATTCTCCCCGGATACCACTTCTAGAAAGAGATCAAGTTATCAAAGTTACTACAGTCAGTGGTCAACCTTTAGGTTCTGGATTTATTCAACAAGCCACCATTCCTCTATGTATGTCTGTAGGAATTCTTCACTCTGAGACTGTTTTGATGTTATTTCCTCTCCTCAATTTCCTTTGGTTTTGGGACTACCCTGGTTACAGCTCCATGATCCCGTTTTTGCTTGGTCTAAAGGGGAATTAATAGCCTGGGGAGCTACTTGTTTCAAACATTGTCTGCAGAGTCCTCATAAGTCTCCGAGTTCTGTTGTAGCAGTCTTGGACGTTCCCGAATCTTTACCTGTGCAATATCATTTGTACTGTGATGTTTTTTCTAAGAAGGATGCTGAAAAGTTACCCCCACATTGGACTTTTGATTGTCAAATTGATTTATTACCTGGAGCTCCTCTCCCTAAAGGGAAGAATTATCCTCTGTCACGTTAGGAATATGTCTCTCTGAAAGAATCAAAGACAACTTGTCCAGAGGGCTCATTCGTCCTTCTTTCTCACCTGTAGGAGCAGGTTTTTTATTTGTCGAGGAGAAAGATGGGGGCCTCCGACCCTGTATTGATTATCGTGCCCTGAACCAAATTACTATCAAGAATTCTTATCCTCTTCTGCTCATTCCTGAGCTTTTTGACCGACTCCAAGGCGCATCCATCTTCTCCAAATTAGATCTCCGTGGGGCGTACAATTTGGTCAGAATACGTAAAGGGGACGAATGGAAGACAGCATTCAACACTAGATTTGGTCACTATAAGTATCTTGTTATGCCTTTTGGGTTATGCAATGCCTCTGCTGTATTCCAAAACTTTGTAAATGAAATTTTCAGTGATTTCCTAAACTAGGTTGTCATCATCTATCTGGACGATATTCTGATCTACTCTAAGTCCTTACAAGAACATCTCCATCATGTGAAACTAGTACTTCAGAGACTTCGTGAGAACCATCTCTTTGCCAAACTCGAGAAATGTTCTTTCAACCAGACCTCTATTCCATTCCTGGGGTATATTATTTCGGAGTCTGGATTTGAAATCGATCCCGATAAACTCTGAGCCATTAAGGACTGGCCTAGACCTACCACCCTTAAGTCCTTACAAAGGTTTCTTGGCTTTGCCAATTATTATCGAAAATGTATAAAATACTTTGCTAATATTTCTTCTCCACTCACTTCCCTTACTAAAAAGGGCCAAAACTGCAGAGATTGGTCAAGCATTGCTATACAGGCATTTGAAGCTTTGAAATCTGTATTTTTCTCGGCACCCATCCTCTGTCACCCTGTTCCTGAACTCCAATTTATTCTTGAAGTGGATGCCTCTGCTATAGCGGCAGGAGGCGTGTTATCTTAACGAAATCCCATTACCAGTAAGATTCATCCGGTAGGATTTTTCTCTAAAAAATTAAATCCATTAAAATTATGATGTAGGCAACAAGGAGTTACTTGCTATAAAGTTAGCTTTGGAAGAATGGAGGCATTGGCTTGAGGGTACTGCCCAACCGTTTCTTATCTTAACAGTTCACAATAATCTTATGTATCTCCACACTGCTCTCTCGTCAGGCCCGTTGGGCTTTGTTCTTTTCAAGGTTTAATTTTGTACTTTCTTATGTTCCTGGTACAAAGAATTCTAAGGCTGATGACTTATCCAGACAGTACCACTCTACTGATTTGGTGCCATTTGTCGCTGAACCCATACTGCAACCTGTCAGTATACTTGCTCAGGTATCCTCATTTCCTATACAGGCTCTACGCTCAGCTCAGACCAAGGTACCTTCTACTTATAAAATACCTCCTGGAATCTTATATGTACCTCCAGAATTCCGCCTTAAACTGCTTCGTTGGGCTCATGACAGTGTCTTAGCTGGTCATCCTGAGGTAATTAATACGTTATGGAAACTCAAACAACACGTGTGGTGGCCATCCATGTCCAAAGATGTCAAGGATTATATTGCAGCTTTTCAATCTTGTGCCTCAAATAAACAAGCCTCTCATCTTCCTTTTGGTTTATTGCAACCTGTCCCAGTGCCATATTACCCTTGGTCTCACATTTCCATGGACTTTATTACAGACCTTCCTGATTCTGCTGGAAATAATACTATTTGGGTAATAGTGGACAGGTTTTCCAAAACAGCCCATTTCATTCAATTACCCGGATTACCTTCCGCTTGGAAGCTCTCTGAGCTCTTTATCCTACATGTCACTCGATTAGATGCATTTCCTTTGGACATCGTTTCTGACCGTGGTGTTCAGTTTGTCTCAAGCTTTTGGAGATCCCTATGTAAACAGTTCGGAATCAACATTTCTCTTTCTACTGCACTCCATCCCCAGTCCAACAACAAACAGAACGTGTTAATCAATCTCTTGAATCTTTCCTCAGGCATTATGTCAAACATCAACATTCAAATTGGTCCCAACTTCTTCCTTTAGCTGAACTGGCCCACAATTCTCGACTCAATTCCTCCTTACGCACGTCTCCTTTTAAAGCTGCTTATGGATTTGAACCTAGAACTTTTCCTATTTCTTCCAGTACTTCTACTGTTCCTGCATCTGATCGTGCCGTTAAAGTTATCTGCAAGCATTGGCTTAGAATTCGACAGATCCTTCTCCTCTCTGCAAAGAAGTATAAGAAGTTTGCTGATCGCAAACACTGTGTAGCGCCTATGTATCGCACAGGAGACAAGGTGTGGTTGTCCACCAAATTCATTCATCTTAAACAACCCTGTGCTAAATTGGGTCCCAAATACATCAGACCTTACAGAATTGTCTCCAAAGTTTGTTCTTCTGCTTACCGAGTGGCCTTGCCCAAGACCTTGAAGATTCACCCTGCGTTTCATGTGTCTCTTCTCAAACCTGTAGTGAAGAATCGATTCTCCACCAAATTCAAACCTCCTTCACCTTTAATTATAGATGGCGCTTCTGAATTTGAGGTCAGTCAAATTTTGGATTCCAGATTACGGGGTAGCCGCTTGTATTACTTGGTTCATTGGAAGGGGTATCCCATTACTTAACGTTCCTGGGAACCCGCTTCTCAAGTACATGCCCCTACTTTGGTGAAACAGTTCCACATAAGAAATCCTTCTAAGCCTGGTCGGGTTCCCCAGAGGGGTCCTTGAGAGGGGGGCAATGTCACGCTCCTCGCTTCTGCGGCTCTGTTGCTGCGTTGCTTAGCAACATTCTTTGCCTCTGAAGCAGTCTCACTCTGCTGATATGCTCCCTGAAGCCGTCCCATTCTGCTGATGTCACTCCAGGTTCATATTCCGGCGTGTCCTTCACCTGATGCACGTTTGTTTTTCCTTGCTTTGGCTTTGTGAGTACTCATTTGGATACTTTGCTGCCTGATATACTGTTAACAAACTTTTCTTGCTTGACCACATCTCTGTTTAACCCTTTCAAACCTGAGGATACTTTGCTGCCTGATATACTGTTAACAGACTTTGCTTGCCTGACCACGTCTCTGCTTAAACCTCGCAAATCTGAGTTTACCTTGTTGCCAAATCATTGCCCGTCTCACTACGTCTATTTCCTGACCCCTTATCTACAATCAAGCTTCCTGGTGGTATTCCCTGGAATCTGTGAGTACCATCTCACCTTGTATCATTCTTTTCCAGTGAGGCTGTTGTGGGGTCAGGTCCTGGTTTATACTCAGTGTGCTAGTGTGTTGTTAATAATCATTCTAGCATTTGGGTCTGATTCAGGACTTTAACTAACCTGACAGCCGAATTATTAGCGGTCTGTCCGACATGATCCGCTCAGCGGATCATGTCTGACAGACATCAATGAACTTATCATTGCACAAGCAGTTCTTGTGAACTGCTTGTGCAATGCCGCCCCCTGCAGGCTGCTAGCAGGGGGTGTCAATCAGCCCGAATGTGTGGGACATCACATAAACAATAAGCACGACGTTTCGGTCTAACTGACCTTAATCGTGTTGCATACACATATGCCTTAAAACACTCGGGGGGGGGGGGGGTTGCGACATTTGATCCCATGGCAGTCCCCTGGCACTGAATATAGAATTGATCCTGAAAAAGGAAGTAATTACAATAAAATACAAGCTGCAGTAATGCCAAAATAAATCACATTGAAAACCAGAAAACATCCTACTGGAAACCATAGACTGTCTCATAGCCCCCAAACCACTGACATGGGTGATAGAGGTGTATAGGCTAGTTACATCTAAAGGAGTATAGAATCAGCTTATCACTCTGCATTCTGCTTTGGCAGAAAGGGAGGCCTTCTGGATATTCAAACTCAAAACGAAAATATCAGTGGGCCTCAACTCTGAATTTGATTTAATAAACTTCTGGTAACCAAGATTACCTTTACATTTGTTTATATGTATATATAAACATTTGCCCCAGATCAGGGGGTTCAGAGGGGAAATATTTATCACTCTCTATATAGTTGCAAATGTCGAACATTTTGTGAAAGGTGTACTCACTTTTGAACTATCAAACTCTTACCCTTCTCTTCACTTTTACCTTGTACCTTTATTGCCCTCCCATATTGCTTCTAACAGTAACTTCCATTAGTTTATCATGTCAAGCCCAGTTCAATTTAATTTGATTTAATTTAGTCTAGGAGAACCTGTAAATTCTCTCTCGCATCACTTCAGCTCAGTTTATCTGAGTTTGAAAGTCCAGTATAGATCTGTTTAGCATATCCCAGTTTAGTACAGCTTATTTCAGCTTAGGTCCTTTTTCCCTTGTTAAAAAGACCCGGCCCTAAGAGGTTCCTTTCCCTTTCTTTATACATACATGCCCCTTTGTTTAAAACTCCAAGTAATGGGTTGTTAATACACCAGACTAGAGTATCTATTATAGAATATGGTCATGAGGGGCATATACGGGAGAATGTATTTGTATGTATAGTTAAAAATGTCTAGTCCACACAATAAGGAATTTAGCATACAGTACAATATTCTATATGAGGAGATGCAACATATAGAACACAGCAGTACTACAAGAGATCTGCAGATATAAATGCGACAACAATTGATGGATGTGCATTACATAGAAAAGCTTCCCTATCTTGCTGTAGGTTGCCACTATGATTCTAAATGTGTAGCAAAAACAGGCTCTTAATGGTTAATAGTGTTGGTATTGTGTAAATTGAAGAGCGCTCTAAAGAGGGGGGTAGCAAATACTATTTGTTTTACGATTGGTTTAAATATTAGAAGGTGTGTGCCTTTAGACCAATAAGAGTAAGAAGAACCGTTTTTAAATGAACCTTATGTGAAATGTTTTACAGGTGGCTAGGAGTACGACGTTTCAGCCGAAACATGTTAGCCAACACATTTTTGTCCTAACTCACTCAAGTTTTACCCCAGGGGTCACTGGACCCTGTGTGAATTACCACAATTTCAATAAAGTATTTTAACTTGTAAACAGACTCGGTGCTCCTAAATCCTTCTCTGATTTACTATCACTTTGCATAGTTTAACCAGAAAATCTCCTGTATCTTTGATGTGTCTGAGGATACTGTGGCTGAAATAAGGTTAAAAGAGATGGGAGATCTTTTTTCTGGAGAGAGGTTACTGTCAGGGTGCCAGGAATCAGACTGAGACGAGAAGTGCAAAAATAATCACACCTTTATTCATAGCAAAAAATAATAAAAAGTCCACAAGTCAAACAACAAGCCAGGAGTCAAAACCAGAGCTGGTAGTCAGACGAGCCGAGTCAGGAGCCAAAGCGAATAGTCAGACGAGCCAGAATCAGGAACAAGGAAAACAGCAGAGTCAGGAACAAGCCAGAGATCAGGAAGGACGTCAGGCAGCCAGGTAATACACAGGAACTCTCACAAACAGGTCTGAGACAACGCAAAGGCAAAGCATACTGAACAGAGGCCCTTTAAATAATAAGTGATGACATCCCAATTCTGAGACTGCATCCTGTCTCACATGGATTATGCACACCAGTCTGGCCATAAAAGGAAGTGTAGGAAATGAGCAGCATCCCCCACAATGCACCATAGTCAGGAAGAGAGGTGAGTAAAATGGCTGCCAGCAGCACATGGCAAACAACAGGGAAAAAACCCTGACAGTTACCCTGAGCAACTCATACAACAACAGATAAGATAAATTAGTGCCATACATAGACAGTCTATTTTGAAGGGGGATTACAATATAAGGAGAAAGGATAAACAAGAGAACAAACGTCTTGTGTTTGTGTCCCAATTCAGTCCTTTAAGCAATACTATCAGAGGGATCATTAGGAAACATTGGTCAATACTAAAGGATTTAAATCCTAATATTAAAGAGTTCCAATAATTACCTATGCCTGCATACAGGAGATGTAAAAGCCTAAGAGATAAATTAATAAGAGCAGATATAGGCCCTACAAAAAGACACAACTTTCTACTCCTAGAGTAGGTTGCTTCCCATGTTTAGGCTGTTGCAACTGTAATAGTATCATTAGAGGGGACTCATTTGTACATCCTTTGAATGGGAGAATATTTAAAATTGCAGGCTTTTTTACCTGCAACTCAGAGTACATTATCTATCTTATTAAACGTCCTTGTTCCAAAATAAACATTGGGGAATCTACACGTAGGATAAGAGATAGAATAAATGAGCAAAAATCTAATATACGTTGTGGGAATAAGGATCCCCCTTTCTCTAACCATTTTTTACAATCATACTATCTCCCAATTGAGATTTCAAGTGATAGAGCAGGTCAAGAGACCTAGACGAGGTGGGGATAGACAAAGAATTCTCAAAAATAGGGAGACTTTTTGGATCTATACCCTTCAATCCTTAATCCCCATAGGAATGAATAAGGAAATAGACTGGAATCTTACTTTGTAAAATTAAATTAGGAATCTGTTAATAGGTATTGTAATTTAGATTGCTATAGGTGGAAATGTATTGTTGCTTTTAATAAGTCAATCTTTGTATTGAAAATGTATTCTCATATATACAGAATATATATATATATACTTTGGGCTTAAATAGAGTGTTTTAAGGCATATGTGTATGCAACATGATTAAGGTCAGTTAGATCGAAGCGTTGTGCTTATTGTTTATGCAATGTCCCAATAAATAAGAACTGAACAGTATGTGCAGGACCCCTGTAGCGTGCACCGGGCATTTTTCTTTTCACTTCTACCTCTATCGCAAGATAGGTTAAATGGGTAATGAAAGAAGCTGGTATTGACATGTCTTTTACAGCTCAATCAGTTAGAGGTTCGGCAGCTTCTAAAGCATTTTTGAAATCTGCCTCTCTCCAACAAATGTTGAATGCTGCTGGTTGGTCATCTGATTCTACATATAAACAGTTTTATTTTAAACCCATTCAACATGCTTCATTAAATTAATTTTGTTAATAAGCTTTAAACTAACAAAATATTAAGTCTCTGTGCTTGTAATAAAATTCTGATTATTCTAACTTTGTGAAGGAATAATCTAGATTTTATTAATTAAAGACACAGAGACAAATATTTTCCCTCCCTTGTTATTATACCATCCCATATGATGTTACTTACAGCTCAAAATCAATAAAGATATCCTAAGAGATTCTCCAAATTGGAAAAATAACATTTCTACATGGCTTTGTTTGGATGAATTCTTCCCATCTAAAGTTTTTTCCTTGTTTTTAGGAATTATTATTTTGGACTTTATTTTTATTTATTTTTTGTTTCTGGGCATTTTCAACATACTGTATGCTCCTTTTTTTTTACATTTTACCAGCATCGGCAAGAAAGAGGACGTTGTGTTTTGTATTGGACAGTTGGTGATTGTAACATGCATTCTGATTGCCCAGTCGCTCCTTTTCTCTACTAGTTAAATTTCAAACATTTTAACTTCTTTTCCGTTTGTTAAAAATTTCTATATTGATTGATGTTATTTGTTATGAACTTTTAAAGGCTGCATTGATCAGTAAAAGAAAGAGATAGCAAAATATTTGTCTCTGTGTCTTTAATAAAATCTAGATTATTCCTTCACAAAGTTAGGATAATCGAAATTATTTATATATGCAATGAGCTTAATGTACCTTTAGGTGAAAAAAAAAAGAAAATCTTGATTGGGTTAATAGGTTGTGCTGGCAAGCAAAGATAATGCATTTTGTCTTACGTCTACAATAAATTTAATTACTTTGCCAAAATAATTAATTATTTTGCTTTTGAAAATAACAGCATCTTTCAAAGCATATGATTTCCATACGAATGTGGCACCTCTTTTCTGCACAGTATTACTTATTGCTCAATATCAAGCTGTTTTGCATTGCATACCTGTCTCGCTGCCTCTTTGCATTTTTGAATTGAAATCTCCTCTGGTTCTCCTTGATATTCAGGTACTAAATTTTAAAAATACAAGTTAACAAATAATATTCCTTCGTTCATAAATGGGCTATTTTTACTGTGTAAGAAGACTTACAGTCTATATGTTTTGCCACCAGTTTGCAAGGAAATTTGTCTCCAAGAATTTGAATCACCTTGGTAAAATGAAAAGAAAAATGTTTAATATAATACAATTTTATCAAGATTATACCATGGTTCACTGACTGTTAGTTTATAATATACTTTTTTTTTTTAAAAGGGAACATTTAAGCCATTTAAAAAAAATAATACTGTATGTATATAAGTAGCAGGCAAATAGTAATTTCTGGCAAATAGTTTTTGAGACATTCTTTAAGCTTTAAAACCCATTTGCCTAGACAGAAGCCTTTTGCCTAACTACTATTCTGGGAAATAGTTTTCAGAAAGTCAAATAAGCTGTGCACAATTAATTACAAAATTTAAAGTCAAGGCACCCTGGGAAAGTAGCCCCTGCTTGTAAATGTGCCCCAGGCACCATGGGAAAGTGGTCCCTGCTTGCCAAAAGGTTCCCAGGATCCCCCCAGTAAAAGTGGCCCCTGATCGCCAATAGGTTCCCAGGCACCTTGGGAAAGTGGCCCCTGCTTGCCAATAGACTCCCAGAATGTGGTTCTTACTCGCCAATAGACTCCCAGACACCCCCCAAAAGTGTCCCCTGCTCCCCAATAAGTTCCCTGGACCCCCCCGGAAAGTGGACCCTGCTTGCCAATAGGCTTCAAGGCCCCTGAAAAAGTGGCCCCTGCTCACGTAAAGGCTTCCAGGCACCCCAGTAAAGTGGACCCTGCTTGCCAATAAGTTCCCAGGTCCTCCAAGAAAGTGGCCCCTGTTCACATAAAGGCTCCCAGGCCCCTGAGAAAGTGGTCCCCGCTCGCCAATAGGCTAAAATTGTTTAAGCTTTAAATACCATTTGCCTAGGGCCACATTCCTGGGGTGCCTGTGAACATATTGGTGAGCAAGGGGGACTTTCCCAGGGAACCTGGTAACCTATTTGTAACCAGGGGAAATTTTCTCTGGGTGCCTATTGGCGAGCAGGGGCCACTTTTCTGTGGTGTATGGGAGCCTACTGGTAAGCAGGGGCCACTTTCCCGGGGTGTCTGGGAGCATATTGGTGAGCAGGGGTCACTTTCTTGGGGTCCCTGGGAGTCTATTGGTGAGCAGAGGCCACTTTCCCCAGGGTGTCTGGGAGCCTATAGGCAAGCAAGGGCCACTTTCCCGGGGTGTCTGGGAGCCTAATGGTGAGCAGGGGCTACTTTCCTGGGATGTCTGGCAGCCTACTGATGATGAGCAGGGGCCACATTTCCAAAGTACCTAGGAGCATATTGGCAAACAGGAGCCACTTCCCAAGGATGCCTGGGAGCTTATTGGCAAGAAAGTCCCCTTTCCCGGGGGCCTAGGAACTTATTGGCGAGCATAGGCCACTTTTCCAGGGTGCCTAGAAGCCTATTGGTGAGCAGTGACCACTTTCCCAGGGTGCCTTGGAACAATCTCAAACAGTGGACACATTCTCAGGAGGGATAGGAGCCTATTGGTGAGCAGGGGCCACTTTCCAGGGGTGCTTGGGAGCATATTGGCAAGCAGGGGCCACTTTCCAGGGGTGCATGGGAGCCTATATGCAAGCAAGGGTCACTTTCCCGGGGTGTCTGGGAGCCTATATGCAAGCAAGGTTCACTTTCCCGGGGTGTCTGGGAGCCTACTGATAATGAGCAAGGGCCACATTCCCAAAGTGCCTGGGAGCATAATGGTAAACAGTAACCACTTTACAGGGTTTCTTGGGAGCCTATTGGCAAGAAGGTCCACTTTCCCAGGGGCCTGGGAACTTATTGGCGAGCATAGGCCACTTTCCCAGGGTGCCTAGGAGCCTATTGGTGAGCAGGGACCACTTTCCCAGGTTGTCTTGGAACATAATCTCAAGCAGGGGACACATTCTCAGGAGGGCTTGGAGCCTATTGGTGACCAGGGGCCACTTTCTTGTGGTGCCTGGAAGCCTAATAGTAAGCAGGGACTACTTTCGGGAGGGGGGTGTCTGGGAACATTATGGCAAGCAGGTGCCACTTTCCCGGGTTACATGGGAGTCTATTGATGAGCAGGGGACACTTTTCTGTGGTGTCTAGGAGCCTATTGGCAAGCAGAGAGCACTTTTTGCAAGCAAGGACCCATTTTCTGGGCGCATGGGAGCCTATTAGCAAGCAGGTGCCATTTTCCCAGGAGGTCCTTGGAACTTATTGGCGAGCAAGGGTCACTTTCTCAAAGTGCATGGGAACCTATCTGTGAGCAGGGGCCACTTTCCCAGGGTGCCTTGGCTTTGGAAAGCTGAAAAAATTGTGCACAGCTAATTTCCCTTTCTGAATAATTTGACTTTCTGAAAACTATTTGCCTGAATAGTAGTTAGGCAAAAGGCTTTTGCCTAGGAAAATGTTTTTTAAAGTTTCAAAAGCCATTTTCCTGAAATTACTATTTGCCTACCACATATACATACTATCCCATCTCTTGGAAACAAAGACTAGAACATATTTTTAAGGCAAATTACACCGAAACCTTAAAGTAATATATAAACATTGCATTGTGACTGTAAAGTCAAAAATAAAATGTTATGATTTAGATAGAACATTGAATTTTTTAAACAACTTTCTATTTCATTTCTGTTATCAAATTTGCTTCAGTGTGTATTTTGGTAGACTGAGGAGTAGCAGAGTACTACTGACACCTACTGATTGGTGGTTGCACATATATGCTTCTTGTCATTTGCTCAACAGATGTGTTTAGCTAGCTCCTAGAAGTGCATTGCTGCTCCTGAACCTACTCTTAAACAAAGACTACCAAGAAAATAAATCTGATAACAGAAGTAAAATGGAAAGTTGTTTAAAATATATTTGGATTAAACACTTCAATCTCATACTCAGGACTTCTATACAATACTGAAAACAGAAGATGAGATATTCATAGCCTGGGCTAATACTATGACACAAAATATGTCTTTTTTAAATTAAAGGATCTTTACAGCTATTGGTAAATTGTATTACAATGTTATAATGAACAGATCTACCAGTGCTTATTTAGTTTTAGTTTTTACATTTGTTATGCAAGGAAGGAAGGACAAGCCTGCACGACAGAGCTGTAAGACTGGTCTATAGAATGAACTTATGTACAACCTAAAGGGATAAAAAGGTCAAAACTGAAATGTGCATGGGTACATTTATAAAAAATGTAATCACTTTCACCTAGATTTAGAGTTCTGCGTTAGCCGTCAAAAGCAGAGTTAAGGGGTCCTAACGCTGCTTTTGGCCGCCCGCTAGTATTTAGAGTCAGGCAGGAAAGGGTCTAACGCTCACTTTCAAGCCGCGACTTTTCCATACCGCAGATCCCCTTATGCCAATTGCGTATCCTATCTTTTCAATGGGATCTTCCTAACGCTGGTATTTAGAGTCTTGGCTGAAGTGAGCGTTACACCCTCTACCGACAAGACTCCTAACGCCAAAAAAAGTCAGTAGTTAAGAGCTTTATGGGCTAACGCCGGTTTATAAAGCTCTTAACAACTGTGCTCTAAAGTACACTAACACACATAAACTACCTATGTGCCCCTAAACTGAGGTCCCCCCACATTGCCGCCACTGTAATAAATATTTTTAACCCCTAATCTGCCGACCGCACACCGCCGCCACCTACATTATCCCTATGAACCCCTAATCTGCTGCCCCTAACATCGCCGACACCTACATTATATTTATTAACCCCTAATCTGCCCCCCCAACGTCGCCGCTACCTAACTACACTTATTAACCCCTAATCTGCCGACCGGACCTCGCCGCTACTATAATAAATATATTAACCCCTAAACCGCCGCACTCCCGCCTCTCAAACACTATAATAAATTGTATTAACCCCTAATTTGCCCTCCCTAACATCGCCGCCACCTAACTTCAAGTATTAACCCCTAATCTGCTGACCGGAACTCGCCGCTACTCTAATAAATGTATTAACCCCTAAAGCTAAGCCTAACCCTAAACCCTAACACCCCCCCAAATTAAATATAATTTTAATCTAACAAAATAAATTTAAATCTTATTAACTAAAAGTATTCCTATTTAAAATTAAATACTTACCTGTAAAATAAACCCTAATATATCTACAATATAACGAATAATTATATTGTAGCTATTTTAGGGTTTATATTTATTTTACAGGCAACTTTGTATTTATTTTAACTAGGTACAATTGCTATTAAATAGTTATTTACTATTTAAGAGCTACCTAGTTAAAATAATTACAAAATTACCTGTAACCTAAGTTACAATTAAACCTAACACTACACTATCAATAAATTACTTAAATACATTACCTACAATTAAATAAACTAAACTAAATTACCAAAAAAACAAACACTAAATTACAAAAAATAAGAAAAGATTACAAGAATATTAGGCTAATTACACCTATTCTAAGCCCCCTAATAAAATAAAAAAGCCCCCCCAAAATAATAAAGGTCCCTACCCTATTCTAAATTACCAAGTAACCAGCTCTTTTACCAGCCCTTAAAAGGGCTTTTTGCGGGGCATGTCCCAAAGTAATCAGCTCTTTTGCCTGTAAAAAAAATAAATACAACCCCCCCAACATTAAAACCCACCACCCACATACCCCTACTCTAAACCAAACCCCCCTTAAATAAACCTAACACTACCCCCCTGAAGATCTCCCTACCTTGAGTCGTGTTCACCCAGCCGGGCCAAAGTCTTTATCCGATGGGGCAGAAGAGGACATCCGGACCGGCAGACATCTTCATCAAAGCGGCATCTTCTATCTTCATCCATCCGGAGCAGAGCCGAGCCATCTTCTTCCAGCCGATGCAGATCCATCCTTTTCAACCGACGCCTACTCACCGAATGAAGGTTCCTTTAAATGACGTCATCCAAGATGGCGTCCCTCGAATTCCGAATTCCCTCGAATTCTATCAGCCAATCGGAATTAAGGTAGGAAAAATCTGATTGGCTGATTAAATCAGCCAGATTGAGCTCGCATTCTATTGGCTGATCGGAACAGCCAATAGAATGCAAGCTCAATCTGATTGGCTGATTGGATATTTTTCCTACCTTAATTCTGATTGGCTGATAGAATCCTATCAGCCAATCGGAATTCGAGGGATGCCATCTTGGATGACGTCGTTTAAAGGAATCTTCATTCGGCAAGTAGGCGTCGGTGAAGAAGGATGGATCCGTGTCGGCTGGAAAGAAGATGGCTCCACTCCGGATGGATGGATGAAGATAGAAGATGCCGCTTGGATGAAGATGTCTGCCGGTCCGGATGTCCTCTTCTGCCCCATCGGATGAAGACTTCGGCCCGGCTGGGTGAACACGACTCAAGGAAGGGAGATCTTCAGGGGGGTAGTGTTAGGTTTATTTAAGGTGGGTTTGGGTTAGAGTAGGGGTATGTGGGTGGTGGGTTTTAATGTTGGGGGGGTTGTATTTTTTTTTACAGGCAAAAGAGCTGATTACTTTGGGGCATGCCCCGCAAAAAGCCCTTTTAAGGGCTGGTAAAAGAGCTGGTTACTTTTTAATTTAAAATAGGGTAGGGACCTTTATTATTTTGGGGGGCTTTTTTATTTTATTAGGGGGCTTAGAGTAGGTGTAATTAGCCTAAATATTCTTGTAATCTTTTTTTATTTTTTGTAATTTAGTGTTTGTTTTTTTTTTGGTAATTTAGTTTAGTTTATTTAATTGTAGGTAATTGTAGGTAAGTTATTTAATTAATTTATTGATAGTGTAGTGTTAGGTTTAATTGTAACTTAGGTTAGGATTTATTTTACAGGTAATTTTGTAATTATTTTAACTAGGTAGCTCTTAAATAGTAAATAACTATTTAATAGCAATTGTACCTAGTTAAAATAAATACAAAGTTACCTGTAAAATAAATATAAACCCTAAAATAGCTACAATATAATTATTCGTTATATTGTAGCTATATTAGGGTTTATTTTACAGGTAAGTATTTAGTTTTAAATAGGAATACTTTAGTTAATAAGATTTAATTTATTTTGTTAGATTAAAATTATATTTAATTTAGGGGGGTGTTAGGGTTAGACTTAGTTAATACATTTATTAGAGTAGCGGCGAGGTCCAGTCGGCAGATTAGGGGTTAATACTTGAAGTTAGTTGGCAGCGATGTTAGGGAGGGCAGATTAGGGGTTAATACTATTTATTCTAGTGTTTGCGAGGCGGGAGTGCGACGGTTTAGGGGTTAATACATTTATTATAGTGGCGGCGAGGTCAGGTCGGCAGATTAGGGCTTAATAAGTGTAGGTAAGGTAGCGGCGACATTGGGGGGGCAGATAAGGGGTTAATAAATATAATATAGGGGTCGGCGGTGTTAGGGGCAGCAGATTAGGGGTTCATAGGGATAATGTAGGTTGAGGTGGTGTACGGAGCGGCAGATTAGGGGTTAATAATAAAATGCAGGTGTCAGCGATAGCGGGGGCGGCAGAGTAGGGGTTAATAAGTGTAAGGTTAGGAGTGTTTAGACTCGGGGTTCATGTTAGGTGCAGACTTAGAAAGTGTTTCCCCATAGGAAACAATGGGGCTGCGTTGGGAGCTTAACACTGCTTTTTTGCAGGTGTTAGTTTTTTTTTCAGCCCAAACAGCCCCATTGTTTCCTATGGGGATATTGTGCACGAGCACGTTTTTCCAGCTTACCCCTACCGTAAGCAACGCTGGTATTGAGGGTTGAAGTGGCGGTAAATTATGCTCAACGCTCCCTTTTTGGAGCCTAACACAGCCCTTCAGACAACTCTCAATACCAGCGTTGTCTTAAAATAAGCGTTGAGAAAAAAAGCTGCGTTAGCAAATCATTTAATTTTATATGAGAAAGAAAACCAATTTTCGCAGGTCATAATTTCTGCCTATACTAGGTAATCCTGAATTTCACCCAGGGCTAATACAAGGGGTTTTCTCTTTTTGGATGACTTGTGGGCTTAGAACAGTTAGAGATTTATGTAAAGTGGATCCCTAGTAGTGAAATATTTTACTGATCTGAGTTTGGAATTTAATCTTCCGAGATCCACCTTCTTTGCTTACCTCCAGATCAGACTGCCTCATACATTTTCATGGAAAACTTCATACTGAGGCCTTTATCGAAAAATTGAACAAATCTATCTAGAGAAAATATTACATAAAGAGCCAGGCTAGTTGAAAAGACTGCAGTATCTGTAAACTGGAGGGAATCCCATTTAAAACTAAAGAATAGCGAAATGTAAAAATGTTATTTTTAAAGCAAAATGTAAAAAAGAAAACTGCCCGAGATGTAGTGCAATTTCTTTCATGAAAATTGGCAAGAGTCCATGAGCTAGTGACGTATGGGACATACAATCCTACTAGGAGGGGCAAAGTTTCCCAAACCTCAAAATGCCTATAAATACACCCCTCACCACACCCACAATTCAGTTTTACAAACTTTGCCTCCTATGGAGGTGGTGAAGTAAGTTTGTGCTACGATTTCTACGTTGACATGCACTTCTCAGCATTTTTAAGCCCGATTCCTCTCAGAGTACAGCAAATGTCAGAGGGATGTGAAGGAAGTATAACCTATTGAATGCAATGGTTTTCCTCATGGGAGATCTATTTCATAGGTTCTCTGTTATCGGTCGTAGAGATTCATCTCCTACCTCCCGTTTCAGATCGACGATATACTCTCATACCATTACCTCTACTGATAACTGTTTCAGTACTGGTTTGGCTATCTGCTATATGTGGATGGGTGTCTTTCGGTAAGTATGTTTTTTATTACTTAAGACACCCCAGCTATGGTTTGGCACTTTATGCATTTATATAAAGTTCTAAATATATGTATTGTACTTATATTTGCCATGAGTCAGGTTCATGTATTTCCTTGTGCAGACTGTCAGTTTCATATTTGGGGAAAATAAACATATTAAGAAATATTTTTTCTTACCTGGGGCTTAGTCTTTTTTTCAGATTGACTACATTTTTCTTGCAAATTGCGGGCAGTACTTGGCCTGCGGGTGCGCCTAATGCTAGACTTTATTGCGTCATTCTTGGCGCAATAATTTTTTGGCGCAAAAATACGTCCGTTGACGCAAGTTCGTCATTTCCGGCGTCGTAGTTGACGCTGAGTCCTTACACAGGGTTGCATCGTTAGTGACGCAAGTGTGTCATTTCCGGATGTTGTTGGCGCCAAAAAAATTTCAGTTAAGTTGTGCGTCATACTTGGCGCCAAATTTTTCATTAATTTATCACCCCATTGCTATTTGCCTCTTGCCTTTTTTCTATGTCAGTGGGCTATGCTATTTGCATTTTTTTCTCATTCCTGAAACTGTCATTATAAGGAAATTGATAATTTTGCTTTATATGTTGTTTTTTCTTTTACATTTTGGCAGATGTCTCAATCTGATCCTGTCTCAGGAGTATTTGTTGGAACTTTGCTGCCTGACATTGGTTCTACCAAAGCTAAGTGCATTTGTTGTAAGATTGTGGAAATTATATCTTGAATGTCATTTGTAATAGTTGTCATGATAAACTTTTACATGCAGAGAATGTATCCATCAGTAATAATACATTGCCAGTTGCAGTTCCTTCAACTTTTAATGTACATGATATACCTATGAGTTTAATAATTTGTTACTGATTCTATTCAGAAGGCTTTTGTCTGCATTTCCGCCTTCTAATAAACGTAAAAGGTCTTTTAAAACTTCTCATAAAGTTGATGAAATTTCAAAATGACCAACAACATAATGATTTATCCTCCTCTGATGAGGATCTATCTGATTCAGAAGATCCTTCCTCAGATATTGACACTGACAAATCTACTTATTTATTTAAAATAGAGTATATTCATTCTTTGTTAAAAGAAGTGTTAATTACTTTGGATATTGAGGCAGCCAGTCCTCTTGAAGATAAGACTCGTAAATGTTTAAATGCTGTTTTTCCTATTCCGGATGCTATTTCTAATACGATTTCTAAGGAATGGAATAAGCCAGGTAACTCCTTTTATTCCTTCTTCAAGGTTTAATTTTTTTTTTATCCTTTACCAGCAATTTCTATAGAGTTTTGGGAAAAGATCCCCAAAGTTGATGGGGTTATTTCTACTCTTGCTAAACGTACCACTATTCCTATGGAAGATAGTACTTCTTTTAAAGATCCTTTAGATAGGAAACTTGAATCTTATCGAAGGAAAGCCTATTTATATTCAGGTCATCTTCTCAGGCCTGCAATTTCTTTGGCTGATGTTGCGGCTGCTTCAACTTTTTGGTTGGAGAATTTAGCGCGACAAGGATTGGATTCCGACATATCTAGAATTGTTCACTTACTGCAACATGCTATTCGTTTTATTTGTGATGCCATTTTTGATATTATCAAAATTGATGTTAGATCCATGTCTTTAGCTGTATTAGCTAGAAGAGCTTTGTGGCTTAAATCTTGGAATGCTGAGTCTAGATTATTATCTCTTTCTTTCCAAGGTAATACATTTATTTGGTTCTCAGTTGGATTCTATTATTTCAACTGTTACTGGGGGAAAGGGAGTTTTTCTGCCTCAGGATAAAAAACCTAAGGGTAAATCTAAGGCTTCTAACCGTTTTCGTTGCTTTCGTTAAAATAAGGAACAAAAAACGAATCCTTCCCCCAAGGAATCTGTTTCCAATTGGAAGCCTTCCTCAAATTGGAATAAATCCAAGCCTTTTAAAAAACCAAAGTGAGCCCCTAAGTCCGCATGAAGGTGCGGCCCTCATTCCAGCTCAGCTGGTAGGGGGCAGATTAGGGTTTTTCAAGGATATTTGGATAAATTTTGTCCAAAATCAATGGATTCAGAGCATTGTCTCTCAAGGGTACCGAATAGGATTCAGAGTAAGACCTCCTGTGAGAAGATTTTTTCTCTCACGTATCCCAGCAAATCCAGTAAAAAGCTCAGGCTTTCCTGAAGTGTGTTTCAGACCTGGAGTCTTCAGGGGTAATCATGCCAGTTCCTTTTCAGGAACAAGGTCTGGGGTTTTATTAAAATCTATCCATTGTCCCAAAGAAGGTAAATTCATTCAGACCAGTTCTGTATATGAAAATTTTGAATTGTTATGTAAGAGTACCAACTTTCAAGATGGTGACTATACGTACTATTCTGCCTTTTGTTCAGCAAGGACATTATATGTCTACAATAGACTTGCAGGATGCATACCTTCATATTCCGATTCATCCAGAACATTATCAGTTCCTGAGATTCTCTTTTCTAGACAAGCATTACCAATTTGTTGCTTTTCCATTTGGCCTAGCAACAGCTCCAAGAATCTTTTCAAAGGTTCTAGGTGCCCTACTCTCTGTAATCAGAGAGCAGGGTATTGCAGTGTTTCCTTATTTGGACGATATCTTGGTACTAGCTCAGTCTTTACGTTCTGCAGAATCTCACACAAATCAACTAGTGTTGTTTCTCCAAAAACATGGTTGGAGGATCAATTTACCAAAAAGTTTGTCGATTCCTCAGAAGGGAGTCACCTTTTTAGGTTTCCAGATAGATTCAGTGTTCATGACTCTGTCTCTAACAGACAAGAGACATTTGAAATTGGTTGCAGCCTGTCGGCACCTTCAGTCTCAGTCATTCCCTTCAGTGGCTATGTGCATGGAAGTTTTAGGCCTCATGACTGCAGCATAGGACGCAATTCCTTTTGCTCATTTTCACATGAGACCTCTCCAGCTTTGTATGCTGAATCAATGGTGCAGGGATAATGCAAAAATATCACAATTAATATCCTTAAATCCCAATGTTCGACAATCTCTGACGTGGTGGTTAAATCACCTGTGTTTAGTTCAAGGGGCTTCCTTTGTTCAGCCAACCTGGACTGTGATCACTACAGATGCAAGTCTTTCAGGTTGGGGAGCTGTTTGGGGATCTCTGACAGCGCAAAGGGTTTGGAAAACTCAAGAGGCGAGATTACCAATCAATATTTTAGAACTCCGTGCAATTCTCAGAGCTCTTCAGTTTTGGCCTCTGTTGAAGAGAGAACCGTTCATTTGCTTTCAGACAGACAATATCACAACTGTGGCATATGTCAATCATCAGGGTGGGACTCACAGTCCCCAAGCTATGAAAGAAGTATCTCGGATGCTTGCTTGGGCGGAATCCAGCTCCTGTCTAATCTCTGTGGTGCATATCCCAGGTGTAGACAATTGGGAGGTGGATTATCTCAGCCGTCAGACTTTACATCCAGGGGGGTGGTCCCTCCATTCAGATATGTTTTCTCAGATTGTTCAGATGTGGGGTCTTCCAGAGATAGATCTGATGGCCTCTCATCTAAACAAGAAACTTCCCAGATACCTGTCCAGGGATGTTCAGGCAGAAGCAGTGGATGCGCTGACACTTCCTTGGTGTTATCATCCTGCTTACATTTTCCCGCCTCTAGTTCTTCTTCCAAGAGTGATCTCCAAAATCATCATGGAACAATCATTTGTGTTGCTGGTGGCTCCAGCATGGCCACACAGGTTTTGGTATGTGGATCTTGTTCGGATGACCAGTTTCCAACCTTGTTCACTTCTGTTAAGGCCGGACCTACTGTCTCAAGGTCCGTTTTTCCATCAGGATCTCAAATCATTAAAATTTGAAGGTATGGAAATTGAACGCTTAGTGCTAAGTCATAGAGGTTTCTCTGACTCAGTAATTAATACTATGTTACAAGCTCGTAAATCTGTCTCTAGAAAGATTTATTATCAAGTTTGGAAGACCTACATTTCATGGTGTTCCTCTCATAAATTCTCTTGGCATTCTTTTAGAATCTCTAGAATTTTACAGTTTCTTGAGGATGGTTTGGATAAGGGTTTGTCTGCAAGTTCCTTGAAGGGACAAATCTCTGCTCTGTTTTATTTCACAGAAAGATTGCTAAACTTCCTGATATTCTCTGTTTTGTACAGGATACTTGCTTGGGCATATTAAGCCCGTCATTAAATCAATTTCTCCTCCTTGGAGTCTTAATTTGGTTTTGAGGGTGTTACAGGCTCCTCCATTTGAGCCTATGCATTCTTTGGACATTAAGCTGTTTTTTATTTTATCCCTCCCTCTCTAGTGACACTTGCGTGAAGTTCCACATACTGTATTGGGTATTACTATCCCATACGTCACTAGCTCATGGACTCTTGCCAATTTACATGAAAGAAAACATAATTTATGCAAGAATTTACCTGATAAATTAATTTCTTTCATATTGGCAAGAGTCCATGTTATAACCATATGTGTTATAACCATATGTATGTGTTAATATGTATATTTATTTAACAAAGTTTTAAATGTTATCCTTTTATCCTCTCTATTTTTATTAGAGAATAATTTGTCCTATTTTATGTTATTTAATGATTTCCTTAAATCATTGAATTTTGCTTTCTTAAAATTAACAGTCTTAGTTAAACCTTTAAGACATTGCTTATGAAAAGTGATTTTAAATGTGACCATGTTATGATCACTGTTACCCAAATGTTCTTTGACTTTTATGTTTGATATTATATCTGTATTGTTTGATAGTATTAAATCCAATATAACTTTATTCCTAGTTGGCTCCTCTTAATTGTGACAAGAAGTTATCCCTGAGAACATTTAAAAATCTAATCTCCCTTATTAGTTTCATTGGCCCAGTTTATATCAGATTAGTTAAAATCTTCCATAATTATAGCACTGTTATTAGCAGCCTTTCCTATTTGCATTATTAGTTGAGTTTCCTCCATGTCACTAATGTTGGGGGGCTTATAAGCATGTTCCTAGCAATATTTTTTAGGGGTCCGCCGAATATTAAGGCCGATATTTGGAATTTCTGAAATAATCGGTTTTGGTCAGAAACTTACCAATATTGCCGACATAGAGCAAATTAAAAGTAATTTAGCTCTGTGTACTTCAGGGAAACTATGTCGTTTTAAAGGGACACTGAAACCAATTTTTTTCTTTCATGATTCAGATAGAGCATGACATTTTAAGCAACTTTCTAATTTACTCCTATTATCAAATTTTCTTAATTCTCTTGGTATCTTTATTTGAAATGCAAGAATGTAAGTTTAGATGCCGGCCCATTTTTGATGAACAACCTGGGTTGTTCTTGCTGATTGGTGGAAAAATTAAACAAAAAAAAAAAAAAAAAGCTTAGATGCCTTCTTTTTATCTGTTATCAGATGTAGTGATTGCACCACATCTTGATTTTGCAGCCTGATAGCACATATAAGTTGGACATAGCATAGCATCTAATAATAAATAGCACTGATAACAGAGTCCAATCCCAGGTGTTCCTGGGAGCTCAGTTACCAACTACCATACCTCCAATGGCAGGTCTGTAGATGGACTTGCATAAACAAACATATATGATTTGTAAAATGGAAAATGTGATCTTTAAGTGGCATTTAAAACTACATAGTTTCCCTGAAGCACACAGAACTAAATTACTTTTGATTTGCTCATAGGGGTCAGCAATACATAAAATCAATCTGCTTGCCAATTGCTGTCAGAAATAGAACATAATTTATTGTATTCTGATAAAGTTTACGCATTTGCAATACATTTCACTAAAGCTGCTATAGTTGACATTTTTTCATTTAAATATTTTATTTTCCCCTTTGATGGGCATAGAAAGAAAAAAAAAAATAAAATTGTAGTTCAGGCAAATCAATTAAATGTCCACAACAACAAACCTTGAGTAGAAAGCTATGCAGTATAGGAGACTAGTATCAATATTCTCTAGCAGTGGATAACAATGTTCTAACTATTAGGTGAGGCTGTTACACATATATAAAACTGCCCATAAGTGACATCATAAAGAAACTTGTAGTCCACTCCTCAGTACCAGGGAAGATATTTGCAATCCAGTAAATATATGAGCATACTAAAAATTAAAGCAAATAAATAAATTTAGCTCTGATATTCCAGCATGTCCTTTCTTTCCCTGTCAAGTGGAGATATATATATATATATATATATATATATATATATATATATATATATATATATATACATACACACACACACACACACACACACACACATATACATATACACACACAGTATATATAATTTTAATTTTTTTACTTTTAACCATTATCTGTAAAGTGTACCAAGTGAGCGTGTTTTTAGTGAAGTGGCAGCAATATATGAAGAAAAAAAAAAGCAGTCTAACAAGAGAACATGCTGAAATGTTATGCTTTCTGCACTATATTGTTGTTCTACTTAACTGGGAGTATTACATAAATTGTGTAGTGTCTAGCTTTGCAGTAGTGACTTACATTTAATTTTATATCAGTATGCAGTTTAAAGGTATTTTTTACTTTGTTCTATGTTTTGGAAAGCAATTTAAAAAGTTAATTTTCAAGCACTTTATTTTTCCTAGTTGTAGTTTACTTTTAATGTTTACATTTTTATTTTTTTTATATTTTTTTTGTGATTATGTAATAATTCACCTTTATTTTTTTATAAAACATTTTTTTTTGAGTTTTTTTTATACAAGGACACATATAATGGAAACAAATGGTATTGATAGATCAAGACAGTTCAATAATTATACAGTGAGCTAATGCCTCATTTCAACAACTGTGCGACAATCAGAACTTGCATGTCAGGAATATACAACCTTTCTAAGAGCTTAGGGGATGACCACAGTGAAGTGATACCAACACCAATGAAACCTCATTTTTCTTAGTAAATATAGAATTGTGGTAACTATAGTATAGATCACTGATGGACCAGATAAGTAGGGAATGAAACAGAAGCTGGTAGTTACGTGGAGTTCACTATTGGACCATTTGAAAACGGGTAAGGGAAGGTCAGCAGGCAAGAGCCGCTTTGTGGATGGGAGGGGGGGTGGGGGGTGTTAATGTTTAAAATTGTAATAAACATGTTCAGTTTATACCAGATTTGTGTAGAAATTGTGTTGATTTTTCAAAACTTTAAAATGTACAGAATATCGACCCCCGTTATCGGCCTGAAAGGCGGCCAATAATCAGTATCGGCCCTGAAAAAATAATATCGGTCTATTGCTAATATTTTTTTATGATTTTTTTCCCCCACTCCTTATTTCAACCCACAGGGTCTCTACATTGCCACCTGTATCATCATAAATATCTTCCCTTATTTTAGGTTTAATAAACATGTAGATTCCTCAACCCCTTTTATACTCCTGTCCCTCCTAAATAAAGTATAACACTCTAAATTAACTGCCCAGTCATGTGAATCATCCCACCAAGTTTCAGTTAAACTAAAAATATCATAGTCCTCTTCTTCCATTTGTTGTGATACATTTAATTTTCAAGTGCTTTCTGCTGCTACTTGGTGCGCTTTCCTCCAAACTTTCTAATTTGACATTTCTTAAGTCATCCCTTGCTTTAGATATTCTAGGTGTGACATATTTCTTTCTGTTCTATTGTGTTCAAACTGAACCTCCCTCCCCCCTTTCCCTAGTTTAAAAAGATTCTCTAAGAGTGCTACCATCCTCTCCCCAACACACCTGCACCCATGTCATTCAGGTGCAATCCATCTTTGCTGTACAAATTGTGCCCAAGTGAAAAGTCAGTGTCCTCATTTTTACACCATGTTTTTAACTATGAATTAACTGATGGCGGTTTAGGAGTTCATAACATTTATTAGGTAATTTGCGATGTGAGGGGTGGCGGTTTAGGGGTTAATATTGGGCAGGTGTTTGTTAAGGCTTCCAGGGAGTTAAGGTGCTTTTTTACTCAGCACAAGGCTTGCTGCGCCTGCCTATGTGTGGCGAGCAGAAAATAGAGTCAAATATCTCCATTCTGCGCACGTAAATCCTTCTACTGCATATGTGATTCTGACTCGTGACGCCAGTTCTATGTTAGTTCATGGGAGTAAAAACTGCGGCTGACGTGTAAAATATATGCTTGTAACTTGTCTGCTGTGCCATATATGTGATCGCTCGATTCGACAAAAAATTGGCGACGCAGCATTGCCAAATATGTGATTGCGCCCTATAAATTTCAAATTATTATCATTGTTTTTTTTTTTTTTTTTTAAAAAAAGAAATTTTAATTATTTTGTTCCATAAACCCCGTTGTCAAATTCTTACTGCACTAACCTTCCCCATAGTTTTACAATTCCGCAAATATTTTGTACAAAAAAACTAAAATTAACCTAATAATTACGTTAACATTGATAACATCCCTTCTAAACAATAACAAATTTCTAGCCTATTTAACTTAATAGCCAACGACAACCACAATAAGTTTATCAGATAACATAAAATCAATTAATTCGTAAAACACAGTCACAGTCACATAATGTCACCCAGTTGGCAAAATTTTCTGTGGAGAACACGGATGTTTGTGCATTCTGTGATCTGTCCCTTTAAAACTGTGTGTGCTACTGCACCTTTAAGACATTGTCCACGTGGGGTTAGCTGTTCTTTTAAGGCTGTTTCCATTTTGTTTTTATACACCTGTACATTTAAGACTGTATGCATGTGGTATGAATTATCACTTTTAAAACTATGAGTGTTGTGTGTGTGCCTGTCCCTTTAGAACTTGTAGGGTGAGTTTGTGTGTGTTTTTGTATGCTGTTCCTTTAACCTTTTAATGCCGTTCTATTCCGTCATAATTACACTGGGCTTTAAAGCCATTATGACGGAATAGAACGTCATAGCTAACGGCTGTCCTGAAGCCTTCTGTGCTTTCAGGATTTGATCGCGGTCTGGAGGGCGTTCCTAGGGTTGTAGGGACGCCCCCCAGACATGATCCGATAATTGAAATCTTGCAATTGTGTGCACGATCGCGTGATTTCAATTTGTCTACATCGGAACAGTTGTTCCGATGTAGACACTTTAACCCTGTTGTGAAAGGGTTAAGACTGTGTTTGTTCACATGTACCATTAAGATTGTGTGCAAGTGGTGTGCTCTGTCCCTTTGAGGTTGTGTGTATGTATCATTAAGATTGTGTGAGTGGTGTGATCCGTCTCTTTAAGGCTATGCACATTTGTGTGTGTGTACGCCTGTACTATTAACCCTATGAGTGCTAATGACGGCTCTGAGCCGTCACAGAGTTTCTCACTCTGCTGCTAATGACGGCTCAGAGCCATCATGAGCACTCTCCCACGTTGAGTGAGATCTGGGGGCTCCTTACTGCTCCTACCCCGGCGATCGTGCCTGTAGAGTGACAGGCATCGCCGGGGCTTCACGTGATGCGCAGTGACGTCACGCGCAATTACGTGATGACGTCACCGTGCAACTTTATTTATACTTAACAATGTTCAGTATAGGAGGAGGGGGCATGCTGCTTAGAAGCCTGTATCTCAGGCATCTAAGCAGCTACAGACCCCCAAGACCCATTGTTGGAAAGGTAATCGCTTAACCTTTCTTACAGTGTAAGTCTTGGGGGGTCTGTAAAAAAAAAAAAAAAAAAAAGCAGCCAAAGGGTTAAAAGAGACGTTTCAGACAAAACTGAAATGTACATCATTGCATTTAACTTTTGAATACAACCATTTTTGTAATATATATGCACTAGAAATTATGCTTCAAGTAAAAGCTATCACTGTGTGAGCTTTTACTGTGCATGTGATATCTAAATATATGAACAGTGTGACTGCTCAAGAGAACTGTTAGTGCCTTGCATTGTGCTTACAATGACTCCATTTACGTGATACAAGTCACTGAGCAGAAACATTGTTTAAAATGCTGTTACATAAAGCAATTTTAGATATGCTTCACATGCACAGTAAAAGCTCAAAAAAGTATAGCTTTTACTAGAAGCATTTTTGCTACAGGGAATATATTGTAAAACCGCTTCTATTCGAAAGTGAAATGCATTGATGTGCATTTCAGTTTTTGCTGGAATGTCCCTTTATGACTGTGCTTGTTATAAGGGCTGTGTGTGTTGTGTGTATCTATACCTTTAAGCCTGAGCATGAGCTGTCCATTCAAAGGGACATTAAAGGGACACTGTAGTCAGAAATTATATGCAAACAAAATCGTAGTATAGTTTTAAAACTCTTATTTTCGAATGTACTTCATTTATTAAATATGTACCCTTTGGCCAATAATTTACTTAGAAATATTAATTGTTTCCCAACCTACTTGTATGTCAGCCGTTACGGATTACCAATCCGTGCTGACAACTGCAGTTGTAAGATGGCGGGTTTTCTGAACTAATGCGCATGCGCAAGTTACCGCAGCGTCACAGGAAACGTCACCATCTGCAGTAGAATAAGGCAAGTAGAATCTATCAGCAGCAGTCGAGTGAGCTGCGCACATCACGTAAATACATAGCTTACGATCGCTTCCAGAATCGCCCTAGAGTAAACGAGCAAACTATACTTAAAATTTAAACTAGCAGGTACGCTCAGCACTTTTCCGGCCCAGCGTACCTGGTTTTCAATCCGCCGCCCTGGAGGCAGCGGATCCCATAGGAATCAATGGGAGTCTGACCATAGCGAAAGTTCAGGTTCGCTGTTGCCAGACATCCCATTGATTCTTATGGGAAATGTCTACACCTAATACCCTAACATGTACCCCGAGTCTAAGCACCCCTAATCTGCCCCCCCTACACCGCCACAACTAAATAAATGTATTACCCCCTAAACCGCCGCTCCCGGAGCCCACCGCCACTATACTAAATATGTTAACCCCTATACCGCCGCTCCCGGAGTCCACCGCCACTATAATAAATATGTTAACCCCTATACCGCCGCTCCCGGAGCCCACCGCAAGCTACATTATACATATTAACCCCTAATCTGCCCCCCTACACCGTCACCACCTATAATAAATTTATTAACCCCTATCCTGCCCCCCCTACACCGCCGCCACTGTAATAAAATGATTAACCCCTAAACCTAAGTCTAACACTAACCCTAACACCCCCCTAACTTAAATATTAATTAAATAAATCTAAATAAATGTAACTCTTATTAGCTAATTGAATCCTATTTAAAACTAAATACCTTTAAAATAAACCCTAATATAGCTACAATATAAATAATAATTATATTGTAGCTATCTTAGGATTTATTTTTATTTTACAGGCAAATTTCAATTTATTTTAACTAGGTACAATAGCTATTAAATAGTTATTAACTATTTAATAGCTTACCTAGCTAAAATAAAGAGAAATTTACCTGTAAAATAAATCCTAACCTAAGTTACAATTACACCTAACACTACACTATCATTTAATAAATGAATCCTATTTAAAACTAAATACTTACCTGTAAAATAAACCCTAAGATAGCTACAATGTAATTAATAATTACATTGTAGCTATTTTAGGATTTATATTTATTTTACAGGTAACTTTGCATTTATTTTAGCTAGTTAGAATAGTTATTAAATAGTTATTAACTATTTAATAACTACCTAGCTAAAATAAATACAAAAAATAAAAAAAGCTAAGTTACAAAAAATAAAAAAAATAAGTTACAAACATTTAACAAATATTACAACAATGTTAAGCTACTTACACCTAATCTAAGCCCCCTAATAAAATAACAAAGCCCCCCAAAATAAAAAAATGCCCTACCCTATTCTACATTAAAAAAGTTCAAAGCTCTTTTACCTTACCAGCCCTTAAAAGGGCCTTTTGCGGAGCATGCCCCAAAGAAAACTGCTCTTTTGCCTGTAAAAGAAAAATACAGCCCCCCCAACATTAAAACTCACCACCCACATACCCCTAATCTAACCCAACCCCCCTTAAATAAACCTAACACTACCCCCCTGAAGATCATCCTACCTTGAGTCGTGTTCAGCCAGCCGACCACCGATGGAACCGAAGAGGAGATCCGGAGCGGCAGAAGTCATCATCTATGGGGCGCTGAAGAAATCTTCCATCCGATGAAGTCATCATCCAGGCGGCGCTGAAGAAATCTTCCATCCGATAGAAGTCTAAATCCAGGCGGCGTCTTCAATCTTCATCCATCCTGAGCGGAGCGATCTTCAGAGGAGCCTACGCGGATCCATCCTCTTCTTCCCGATGACTAACGACGAATGACGGTACCTTTAAGTGACGTCATCCAAGATGGCGTCACCCAAATTCCGATTGGCTGATAGGATTCTATCAGCCAATCGGAATTAAGGTAGAAAAATCTGATTGGCTGACTGAATCAGCCAATCAGATTCAAGTTCAATCCGATTGGCTGATTGGTTCAGCCAATCGGATTGAACTTGAATCTGATTCGCGTAGGCTCCGCGTAGGCTCCTCTGAAGATGGCTCCGCTCCGCTCAGGATGGATGAAGATTGAAGACGCCGCCTGGATTTAGACTTCTATCGGATGGAAGATTTCTTCAGCGCCCCTTGGATGATGACTTCTGCCACTCCGGATCTCCTCTTCGGTTCCATTGGTGGTCGGCTGGCTGAACACGACTCAAGGTAGGATGATCTTCAGGGGGGTAGTGTTAGGTTTATTTAAGGGGGGTTTGGGTTAGATTAGGGGTATGTGGATGGTGGGTTTTAATGCTGGGGGGGGGGGGGGGGGGGCTGTATTTTTCTTTTACAGGCAAAAGAGCAGTTTTCTTTGGGGCATTCTCCGCAAAAGGCCCTTTTAAGGGCTGGTAAGGTAAAAGAGCTTTGAACTTTTTTAATGTAGAATAGGGTAGGGATTTTTTTTATTTTGGGGGGCTTTGTTATTTTATTAGGGGGCTTAGATTAGGTGTAAGTATCTTAAAATTGTTGTAATATTTGTTAAATGTTTGTAACTTATTTTTTTAGTTTTTGTACTTTAGTTAGTTTATTTAATTGAATTTAATTGTAGTTATTTGTAGGTAATTAATTTAATTAATTTATTGATAGTGTAGTGTTAGGTTTAATTGTAACTTAGGTTAGGATTTATTTTACAGATAATTTTGTATTTCTTTTAGCTAGGTAGTTATTAAATAGTTAATAACTATTTAATAACTATTCTAACTAGCTAAAATAAATACAAAGTTACCTGTAAAATACATATAAATCCTAAAATAGCTACAATGTAATTATTAATTACATTGTAGCTATCTTAGGGTTTATTTTACAGGTAAGTATTTAGTTTTAAATAGGATTCATTTATTAAATGATAGTGTAGTGTTAGGTGTAATTGTAACTTAGGTTAGGATTTATTTTACAGGTAAATTTCTCTTTATTTTAGCTAGGTAAGCTATTAAATAGTTAATAACTATTTAATAGCTACTGTACCTAGTTAAAATAAATTGAAATTTGCCTGTAAAATAAAAATAAATCCTAAGATAGCTACAATATAATTATTATTTATATTGTAGCTATGTTAGGGTTTATTTTAAAGGTAAGAATTTAGTTTTAAATAGGATTCATTTAGCTAATAAGAGTTACATTTATTTAGATTTATTTAATTAATATTTAAGTTAGGGGGGTGTTAGGGTTAGTGTTAGACTTAGGTTTAGGGGTTAATCATTTTATTACAGTGGCGGCGGTGTAGGGGGGGCAGGATAGGGGTTAATAAATTTATTATAGGGGCGACGGTGTAGGGGGGGCAGATTAGGGGTTAATATGTATAATGTTGCTTGCGGTGGGCTACAGGAGCGGCGGTATAGGGGTTAACATATTTATTATAGTGGCGGTGGGCTCCGGGAGCGGCGGTTTAGGGGGTAATACATTTATTTAGTTGCGGCGGTATAGGGGGGGGGACAGGATAGGGGTTACTAGGTATAATGTAGGTGGCAGTGGGCTCCAGGAGCGGCGGTTTAGGGGTTAATACATTTATAAGAGTTGCGGCGGGGTCTAGGAGCGGCGGTTTAGGGGTTAGTAACTTTATTTAGTTGCGGGGGGCTCCGGGGACGCCGGTATAGGGGGTAGAACAGTGTAGTATAGTGTGGGTGCTTAGTGACAGCTTGTTTACATATAAACTGAACAAAAAAAGTTACTGCTTTAGTTCTTTTTAATTGTAAACAGCCATACAATATTTAGCTAGATATAAGACGTGTCAATGTGTTCTAATACGTAGAAAGTCTGGATAACCGATTCAATAGATTTTCCCTCCAATGCGCAAGCGTAAAACTAACAGAGATGTGGGTAACTTTGGCTTCTACAATTACAAATGCGCATGCGCGATTTAGCTGAATTGACGCGCAGGCTTATTAGGAAGGGTTATGCTGGTAATGATATGCATAGGAGCGAAATGTTATTTGTCAATCATTTCATATACACACTATGCCGAAAACGATGGGCTGGGAAAGGTGACGTCATGGCCGGGTAATATTTAGTTAAAATATAAGGTTTGTAAGCTTCGTTTTATACAAAATATAGGTTAGTAGCTTTTAATAGATGATAATTATACAAAATATGGGACTATTGAGTAACGAAAAAAGTAAAAAACAGTAATCCTTTAAGCACTAAATAAATGCTAGATAGACTAATCTTTTCTTTGACGGCATCATTCTAAGAACAACATGTAGATGCATTTGTTAAAGTTCCATTAATTGTTTAAATATTGACAAAATAAGTGTAAAATTTTAGTGTCTATAAAACAATGGGAGCTGTCATGATGCAACTTAGGTTATTTTCTCTGTTGTGGCCAATTAGGGACAGGTATAAATAGGTCACTACAGTGTGCAGCCAATGTTATAAAACAGTGCTCTGCTCTTCCATTTCTAACAAAAACTAAAAAACTCACAATTTCAGAATGGAAATACAGGAAAAAGAGGACAAAAAAATAATGAAAATATATTGCAGTGTTATTTTATATTGTCATCTCAAAGAGTTTAATGTCCCTTTAAAGTGAAGGTCAATTTCGAAGAATTAGTGACCAGTTTTTAATAAACCTATTAAAAACAAGGGCACTTTAATTCATCAAAATGTACATTTCACTCCTTTTCTTCAAAAACTTACCTTTTAATCCTGAAAGCCGCTCCAGCGTTCCCCCCTGCCGTCGGAAGCCTATTCTTACGTCATAAATGATGGCTTCCTCCAATCACGGCTTCCCCCCCGGGGCAATCATGGCCTGATGCAACGCCATGATTGGAGGAACCCAGATTCATCATTTTGGACCTCCGAAGAGGGCTTGCGACGGGCGGAGGCAGCGCTGCAGCGGCTGTCAGGATTAAAAGGTAAGTTTTTGAAGAAAAGGAGTGAAATGTCAATTTTGATTAATTAAAGTGCCCTTGTTTTTAATAGGATTATTAAAAACCAGTCACTAATTCATTGAAATTGACCTTCGCTTTAGGGCTGTGTTCATTGTGTGTACTGTGATCTTTGCCTTTAAGAATGTGCATGCAGTAGAAGTCGTCCATTTAAAAGGAACAGTCTAGGCCAAAATAAACTTTCATGATTCAGATAGAGCATGTAATTTTAAACAATTTTCCAATTTACTTTTATCACCAATATTGCTTTGTTCTCTTGGCAGGGGCGTATTTAAGTTTTGTGCTGCCCTAGGCACTCAAAATTCTGCTGCCCCACCCCAGGTTTAAGGCCTTTTTTTAGACATAATATTTTTGGGGCAGGGTGTAAAAAATAAAAAAAATAATATATTTTTAAGTAGATATTCAACAGGGCTTGCATTCACTCTGGTCACACACATACACACACATATATATATATATATATATATATATATATATATATATATATACACATATTTTAAGACATTATTTTGCAAGTCAGATGATTAAAGTGTTTATATCAGAAAAAAATATCCTTCACTGTATGATAGTTTGTCAGTAGGTAGTTGTTAAACCTTAAACATCTTCTTTGGTGATTGACAGTTATTTAAGCAAAATATCTGCTTGGATAAATATGTAATTAATATAAAAACTGGCCTTTAAAAGTACTTAAAATATACAACATTAGTTATGGTAGGTTTAGGAATTGTATCCTAGGGGATAAAGTCACAGGATACAATCATAATAAAGTATATACTTGTATTGTTTCTGAATGTATTAAATGCATACAACATTTTCAGTTGTGTTTTAAGTCACATAGTTGTATAGATTCAGCAATAAATACTTATTCTTTGCATGTATGACAGATAGACAAACAGTAAATGTACAAGTATTTAGTGACTAATCTGTTTAAGTATTTTAATGCCTAATGAAGATGTATTGAAGGGAGGAAGGCATATCCTGTTTCACAGTGGTCATGTTGTAGTGCACACTGCACTGTGTAGTCTGTGTGAGTCTCGATCACGCGGTGGAGCCAGGAAGAATACCACATTCCCTCTCAGTCCAGGCCAGGCTGCGCAAGTGAGCTCCGCCTCCACTGTCACCACGTCATGCGCACCCACATACAATCCCATAGGATAGCAATAGCCGGGCCAGCCATTTAAGTCATTAGTAATTGGTTGATTTAGCCACCCGGCCCTGAGTTCAGTAGAGTGGCCCTAGGGACTCAAAATTCTGCTGCCCCTTAAAAATCTGCTGCCCTAGGCACCGGCCTTGTTGGCCTATGCCTTAATATGCCCCTGTCTCTTGCACGTGAAGTTATCTGGGAGCAGGCACTGATTGGCTAGACTGCAAGTCTGTCAAAAGAACTGAAAAAAGGGGCAGTTTGCAGAGGCTTAGATACAAGATAATCACAGAGGTTAAAAGTATATTATTATAACTGTGTTGGTTATGCAAAACTGGGGAATGGGTAATAAAGGGATTATCTATCTTTTAAAACAATAAAAATTCTGGTGTAGACTGTCCCTTTAAAGGTGTGTGTGCCAGTTCCATTAAAACTGTGTGAGCTGCTTTAAGACTGTGTGTGATTGTGTGCGCTGTCCCTTCAAAGGCTGTGTGCGCTTGCCTTTTTAAGTGTCCTTTTATGGCCTGTCCATTAAAGACTGCGTATGGTGTGAGCTGTTCCTTTAAGGCTATGTGTGTGTGCACTTCTACAGTCGTGTCACAAGTTGTCCCTTTAAAGGCTGTGAGCTTATATCTACATCTGTAGACACATTTATTAACTGTGCTGCTAAAAAATGGTGCTTTGCTGCGTACATCAATATAATTCATACGTTTTGCTAGCATTCATGCACCAGATCATATACAAGTAAAGTCTAAGACAATTACAGTACATTTTAACCCTATAAGCATGTGGCTCACAATGCTCTTTAAGGGGTAATATGATATTGCAAATCATTTGCAAAGCTGAAATGTTCTTATTCATTTATTTTTATTTTTGTAATATTTAGTAGCTAATGCCAGATAAAATCAGTATATTTGTAGGCTATGACACTCCGCTTCTGTAAAATTAAATCATTTTACATCACCTCCTCTAGCTTCTTTGCATTCCCAGTAACAAACACTATGGGTTTATTCGACACTCCTGCCATTGCATTGCAGTAAGGAAGCAGCTAGGTCCAATCCTTCTAAAGGACCGATGTCACAGCACTCACAAGACCAATGCACTGCTCCCTGTAATAACTCTTCCGGGTTGTTCTTTTTATTGCAATGCTCTCGTTAACCCGGAAGAAGATATCTATCTGTGTTACTGCACGTGTATGTTAGAACTTCTCTGTGTGTAAGGTGATCGTGATGAATCTTCTGCCTCGGAGTTCCAAAGATTTTGCCTCTCAGGAGTACTGGGAGCAGTTCTTCAAGCGCCGGGGTGAGCGAGTATTTGAGTGGTATGGAGGTTACCTGGAGCTGTGCGGAGTTTTGCACAAATATATTAAACCCAGAGACAAGGTGAGTGTGAAGCTTGTTTGCAATTAGCAATTTTTAAAAATTTTTAATTCTAGATCGCTATTTAACAGTTTAGATAGATGTATGCAGAATGCTTAATTTGGTTAGCGTATGTAAATTCGCGCACATATTTTTTTTTTTTTTTTTTTTTTTAAATAAGCGCCCCCAACATATTTATTGCACAACAGTGAGCTATAATGTGAAGTAATTATTTCAAAATTAATAGATTAAGTAATGAAATGGGACATTTTTTTGTTTTAAAATAAAATCTGCTTTGGGTAAAATCTTAGTTTAGCCCTGCTTTGTATCTGTTTGCCTAAGCAATGTCTCCAAATATGACATCTACATATTATCTGCACTGTTTCTGCAACATTATCATCTGGTGAATTGGGCAACCCATGATGATTGGACCTTCCTTATTGAAAATAGCTGGTGTACATTATAACAAATAAATGCTTCCACCACTGGAGTGTATATATTATTTCACATTTAGGAGCCAGAAAATTGATAAATTGCTTTTTGTATTTGCTAAGAGTGGAATTTGATGTGCTTTATAAAATTCAATAATGAGAGAACACTAGTAAACATGTTAAAGGGATACTAAACCCAATTTTTTTTTTGTTTCATAATTCAGATAGCGCATGCAACTTTCTAATTTACAACTATTATCAAATTTTCTTCGTTCTCTTGCTATCTTTATTTGAAAACGCAAAAAATGTGAGCACCCTGGATAGCGCTTGCTGACTGGTGACTACATTTAGCCACCAATCAGCAAGCGCAACCAAGGTACTGAACCAAAAATGGGCCCGCTCCTTAGCTTAGATTCCTGCTTGTTCAAATAAAGATAGTAAGAAAAGGAAGAAAAATTGATAACAGGAGTAAATAAGAAAGTTGCTTAAAATTGCATTCTCTATCTGAACCATGATACAATTAGGGTTTAGTATCCCTTTACGCAATTGTACAATTGGGCATTAAAGGGATATGTACCCCATAGTTTTAACTACAGAAGCATTGTTACTGCTCACTATACTATTCTTTCCTTCTGTACCCGTAGCGTTCTTTAAATACTTTCTCTTATTTAAACCCATTGCAGAAGCCAGTTGGTAAAGCTTTGCATCTTGGTACACACATTGATGCATCCTGTGACAGAGCAATGCATTTTTTTACAGATCAGTGATTGTTACCAGCTTTTTGACTGCTGTGCCTTGCAAAATAGAAAGCAGAAACTTTACATGTTTTGCATTTTTTTTCATAGTTTAAAAGTTACATAGCAAATAAACAGTGGCTAGCTAGATTTGTCATTGTGCATGGCAGTTTCCAAATGTGCACTACTTCTGTTGCAGCATGCAAGAATACTTAAAAAAAGGAGGAAAAACCAAATAGACTTATCTAAGCAGGTATGGAATTTCCATTGAAATACATGTATTCTAACATAATAACGGTCCCATCTTCCATTAAAGGGATAAGCAACTTTCTTATTTACTCGCATTATCAATTTTTCTTCATTCTTTCGTTCAGCATTTGGGTAGAGCCATAAATCCGCAAGCACTACCCAGGTGCTGAACCAAAAATGGTCTGGCTCCTAAGCATACATTCCTGCTTTTTAAATAAAGATACCAAGAGAACGAAGAAAAATTGTTAATGGGAGTAAATTAGAAAGTTTCTTAAAATTGCTCTATCTGAATCCTGAAAGAAAAAAATGTGGGTTTCACATCCCTTTCATCTAAACACACAAATCAAGACTAAAGAATTCCAAGTTCATTTTAATGAAATTAATAAATGTATCAACCAGTAAGAAGAAAAATGTAAAACTGACTTTAGATACCCATTTTCTTCCTGACCTGTATCTCTCTTAGACTATCCCTTTTTATCCACCCTTTCTCAGTGAGTATAAACACAAGGGAGAGTGGGGGGGGGGGGTGGGGGAAAAAACAACAACTTTGTATTCATTCCGTAACAATCCCCCACCTCCCAGGGTCCCAGGATATGTAATGTTTTATCTCAATACCTCTCCTCCCATGAGCTTTATAATATACCATTTTGTATCCATAAAGTAATTCATTCTGCTATTCTTTTTTCTCTGTACTGTTTTCAAATAAACTGTAATAAAAATGGCACTGTTTAGATGCAAGAAAAAATAATCACTTTGCGCACTGAGGTATGAGCCATCTTAAAAATGATTTAGACATTGTATCAGTCTTAATATTTATTTATACAATAAAATCTTAAAGGGACAGTAAACAATTACATTTCATTTTTTATACAAGAGTCTTACCATTAAAAAAAGATTTAGTCCTATGTTTATGTCCCCCCCATGTTGCAGGGTTTTTCTCAAATCACATCCATCTTGAGTGGATATACAAATTAAAAACACTCCAACCACTTGGGCTCTATATAGATCTATATGGCAGCATTCATGTAGTGTTAATATAAATTCTGGATACATTCTTATTATCATTGTGTGTGTGTGTGTGTGTGTGTGTGTGTATGTATGTGTGCATGTGTATATATATATATATATATATATATATATATATATATATATATATATATATATATATATATATATATATATATATATATATAGTGGGGGGGCAACAAGGGCGGTTGCCCCGGGCGCATTATTCTGAGGGGCGTTTCCAGCCTCAACTTAGCAAAGGGAGGATAAAAATTCTGACAGGCCCCCAGCTCTGTTCTGCGACCCGTCAGGAATGTGGTGATGCCGCGACTAAGGTAAGGTGTCAGGACCAGACTTACTTATAGCCCTTTTTTTGCCTGATACTAGCAACATGCAAAATGCAGCTTAATTACGGTTCTATTATTACCCAACAATTAAGTTCCCTTCCAACAAAAGACCCAGAGCCAGAATGCCATGCATTGCCTGGGGCACTTTTTAAGGATCTCTAAGCAGAAGTGGGGGGGAGGAATCCTTAAAAAGTGCAATAAATCTCTTTCAAACCCGTGGCACTGGTGGCAGCATGGCTGGGCTCTGCCTTTCTGTTAACCCCAGTTACCTAGTTAGTGGGATGGTGGGGTGATCAGAGACCATACTTTCCTGTTTGACCGGGTTCTGATTACAACTTACGCCATCTTGTCCTTGCACAAAAAAAGTATATTTGTGACAGTTGACAAAAATGAGGCCTTGTTTCCTGTATTTGATTTTTCCCCTCCATGATCTTCCTAGGGCAGAAGTAGATTTAGGGATTTGTGTGCTGTCTGGCACCATGATTGTGCTGCTCACCAGGCATTTCACTGTGTTTGTCTCCTATCAAAGAAGTCCTATGAATTCACCATCTTGAATCTATTTCTTGCTGGACTCCTGAGGTGTGGACTTTTACCGATTTTTAGGGTTTGGGTGCTCATTGCCTTTTTTATTTACATTAAACCCACCCTTGCTGCATTTAAAGTAAAAAAAATAACTATAATTTGTGTTAGTAAATAAATTTAACAGCACCCCCCTAAATACCATACACCCTCCCCCCATATATGTATATAATGCTGGGTTGTCTGTCCCATGTCCCTTTTATATTGATTACTTACAATTGTTATATTTATTAAGGTAGAATATATACCCCACTTTTATATGTCATTGGCACCCAAAAGACAGTCTGCCCAGCAGGGACAACCTTATGTAACAGCTGCCAACCTGTGTGTCCCCTTTTCCTCTTTTTAACGACTTACCAAAAACCTATTGCACCACATATACAATATGGGTTGCTGCAATGTGGGGGTGGGTGCACCCTGTGGTCTGCAGTATTTGTACCATGAAGTTTTACAGATCAGGACATGTCACCACCAGATGGGGGTTAAGGGGGGCTTTCCACCCATGTGTAAAATGAGAATAAATCTTAAAATTTAATATTGTATATATTTGCCCAGCTCTAGAGAGCTGCAGACAGGGTTTGATCACAGGGGGATAGCACATAATGCTTGCATAATGCTTCACCCACTGCCTCTTGTATTGCCAATATATTATTTTCATGGCTTTGTTTGTAAGGCGCTACTGATTAGCAGCTGCTTATGACAAGGGACATATTTTGGAGATATGGGTATCATCAGCAATAACTGTTAGTTATCCAGTAAAGATGGTTAAGGGAGCATTTTGTGGGAGAGGAGACAGTGTCCCTTGCTTTATGTGATCTACCAGGCTTGGGTCTTTGCTTGGTTTGTCCCAAATGTAAGAAGCAGCATATCTAAAATGGGGTTTGGGGGGGCGCAATACTTGCCTTGCCCTGGGCACTGACAACCCACGCTACGCCACTATATATATATATATATATATATATATATATATATATATATATATATATATATATATATATATATATATATATATATATATATATATATATTAGAGCTGCAACAACTAATCATAATAATCGATTATGAAAATTGTTGTCAACAAATCTCATAATCGATTAGTTGTTTTTTCAACCTTTATAAGTATATATTCGTTATTTTTAGAGCGGACTAGATATTTCCCCTAACCTTATAGCTGGTTATTTACCATTGCATATATTAGACATGTGCAGCCGCGAAAAGTTTGGTTCGGATCGATTCAAATTCGTTTCGGATTCGAAAAAATTCAGTTCGCATTCGGTTCGAATCGATTCGGATTTTCGGAAATTCGGTCACTGTAAAGTGGGATGTGCTGTGTATTACACTAGTATACTAGTGTAATACACAGCCATCCGAATCTACCGAATAAATTCGAATCGATTCGGATTTATTCGGTAGATTCGGAACTACAGCAATTCGGAAATTTGAATCGATCCGAATCTCCGAATTCGAACAAATTCGTCCGAATTTCGATTCGGGCCGAACCGAATCGCACATGTCTAGCATATAGATATTCAAGATATTTTTATGTAAGAATGAAGTCAAGGGTTACTTTGAGAGGCCCCTTGCCAAGGTAGAAAACACTTAGCATTGGTGAAGAGCTAACAAAGATAAATATCCCACTTTGGTGAAATTGGCAAAACCCTACTTATACACCTCAACAGCCTTTTCTCTACTGCAGGAAATATAGCTGCAAACAGAGAACCAGCCTTAGCCAGAAGCATGTGGACATGTTGAGATTTTTGCATTTCAATGCAAAGTTTCTGAAAGCGTGAATAACAGAATGTTATTAACAGTGATACCTCTTTTCAAACAGTTTGTGGTTTTGTTTTGTTTAATTATAAAACTGTGCTCTGCTGCTTAAAAATGGAAGAAACAGTTGTGTTAATGTAAAGTTTTAGTCTGAAGTTTATATTTGTAACACTCATTATGTGGATTTTATTTAAAACATAGAAAACTATTATTGATTCTCTTTTTATCCGATTAGTCGATTAATCGAAAAAATAATCTGCCGATTAATCGATTATGAAAATAATCGTTAGTTGCAGCCCTAGTGTATGTGTGTGTGTATGTATGTGTGTGTGTGTGTATATATATATATATATATATATATATATATATATATATATGTATATGTGTGTGTGGAATAGAGATATTCATTTTAAATTATTAAATAAGTGTAATAATATGTAAATAACCAGTTACATGGTTTTAAGATAAAATATTTATTTTAATCTCTAATACTTTTTACTGCATTGATCATAGGAGTTAAGGATATTGCTTACTTTGCATGTAATGATGTCTAACACAACGGGTACTTTTGTATCTGGACTCATTTATGGTTCCTTCCTCCATGAATAGATCGTGAGGTATTGTTTGTATGTGTTTTTGGTTTTTCATCGGACGTCCAAGATCTACCCATAGGTTATGAGACTAGCTCATATACACGTATAGTTGTTGGAGTAATATTGTTTATTAAGCTTTATGTAAGAAATCACAAACAAACATAGTTTTTACATACGCAATTTTTAATACATTTTATATTATCGGATTCATAAATATAGAGTTCTCTAATTAATGTAGCGTGTTAGGAATATTGATACAATGTTGCAAACGGCTCATCTATTCCAATGTGCTACAAACGCATATAGACATCAGTTATTTGAGTATTATCGAAAAACAGTTTTTAAGTCAATAGAATTTTAAAATTATGTATGAACTTTTAGTTTTGATTTATGTTGTATAAACGGCAATATGTATTTTGAATTTATACACATTATTAGATTGTAAGTTGAGAGTTTTTAAATTTGTGCACCATGCAAGTAATTGCGATACAATGTAGCAACACTATACATTTTGTTGTGCAATTTTAGTGAACATGGTAAATCTTTCATAGGGTTTTTTTTTTTTTTCCATTAATTTTTTGCTTTAATATGTTATGATGTTTTTAAGTTTGTTAATAGTTCTGTTCAATACTGGTTTTAACTAATGAATTTGAAAGTTTTATACAATCCCCCAATTTGTGTCACCACGGGCGGACCTAAACCAGGGGATTTTAAAAGCCAAAAAGGCGCAATTTTTGAAAATCATTCTCACCTCTTGAAAAGTCCTGACCGTAGATCGGAGAGAAACACGTAGAGGATTGTAAAGACAGCTGATACCTCTGTGGTCCGAGTCTCACGTTACCTGCAAGAAGGCAATCTGGATGCCTAACAGGTTTTGAAGCCGGTGTTCCATATTCCATCATCGGATTGTGTCAACTAGTACACCAGAGGATTCATCACAATATCATCTGTTTTACCTACCTGCCTGTTATTTTTATATATCTAGTAAGTGCATTAGTGTGTGGTGTGCACCAATGTAATAAATGATCTTCACTTGAATCGTACCCCGTGTGCGCTTCTTTCTTCTTTTTGTTTTCTATATCCATCTTGATCATGCCATTCACTTTAATTAAGCATGCTTCAATGCTGTGTGTTTAACACCTGCAGAAGGCTCAATCAGCAGCACTAGATGCATGTCTGAGTCATGCAACAAGCACTGCTGATTGGATCAGTGATGACTTTTGTGCACTACTACTATGTGTTTTAACCTTTTTGCAGGGGTTGAGCACACAGTACCGCAGGGTTGATATGCTTTCACAATTTTTAAAAAATTAAGTTATCTAAGTATAAGTTTAAAAACAAAAATATGTTTGTGTGTATATATTTATGTATGTGTGCAGCTTCCTGAGAGTGCTGTTTTTGCACCCAGAGCTGTGCACGTTGCAGGGTCATGGGATGTGTACCCGGTCTGAGAGTGCTGTCCCCTTTCGTGTTTTGTATATGTCTGGGGAGATTACATAAGCCTGCACACCCTTCATTTTTTTCCTAGTTTGTTTGACTGTGAGCCTGCATTGTGTGGCTGTTTAGGGACCCAGGTTTTGGAAGAGAACTTGACCTGGTACCTGGGCTTGTCCCATTTGGCCAGATGTGGTAACTAACTCTTCCAATGTTACTTTTTATCTTAGTTGTGAGCTTGTGAGTGCTGGACTTTTTCTGTGTGCTATATTAATGTGTGTGTGTGTGTGTGTGTGTGTACCTCTTTCTCTCTTGTTTTATTGGGGAATTGCAAGCAGGAAACTTGCCTAGATGTGCTAATTTTCTATGCAAAAAATGTATATTGATTTACTTTTGAGACATGGAGGATTTTAATCTCCGATTTTTATCCCCCCCATAATTTTTAATGAATTTTGATTTAAACCTGAAATTAGCTTTACCAAGGCAACAACCAGAAATCTATCTCCTACTGACGAGTTCCAAAAAAGAATGAAACAAGCTTGTCTAGTGAGTGATTTCTGTGGTGTTGCAATAATCCTGTTAAGGGATCGCTGTGTTAAAACAATATTTGAAGCAAAAAACTGAAATTTTGTATATCTAATTTGCCTATCTTACCCAGAATCCTCTGGTGCATTGGTATGTGTTGTTTTACTGGGGAATTGCAAGCTGGGAACTTGCCTAGATGTTAATATATATATATATATATATATATATATATATATCTATATCTATATCTCTCTATCTATCAATCCGATATAGACCAGCACTATCCAAAAAGAAATGCAATTTCCAGGGTGCTCCTGAACACAAGTATCTACCATCCAAAGTAAATCGGGCACTCTCTGGTATTAAAATCCAAAGTTTTCTTTATTGTGACGTTTCAGGGTCTTTAGATGTCCGGAGCGGCAGATTATGGGTTAAAATTTTTATTTTAGTATTTGCGATGCGGGAGGGCCTCAGTTTAGGGGTTAATAGGTAGTTTATGTGTGTTAGTGTACTTTTTAGCACTTTAGTTATGAGTTTTATGCTACGGCGCTGTACCATAAAACTCTTAACTACTGACTTTAGAATGCGTTGGGGATCTTGGAGGTAGAGGGTGTCCCACTTACTTTTTGGCCTCCCAGGACGGACTCGTAATACCAGTGCTAGGGAAGTCCCATAGAAAAAAGGATTTGCGAAGTTTACGTAAGTCGTTTTGTGGTAAGGCCAAAGAAGTGTGCGGTGCCCATAAACCTGCCAGACTCGTAATAGCAGCGGGCGTAAAAAAGCAGCGTTAGGACCTGTTAACGCTGCTTTTTTACCTTAACCCACAACTTGTAATCTAGCCGTAAGATTTTAAATGGCAAAATGTATACTTAAAAAGCCATATAACTGATTTGTCTATAATTTTCAAATCTATTTAAAATACTCTAATATATTAATATATTAATATATATATATATATATATATATATATATATATATATATATATATATATATATATATTTATGTCTGTATATATATATATATATATAGTTATGTGTGTGTGTGTATGTATATATATATATATATATATATATATTTGTGTGTGTGTATATATATGTATATATATATATATATATATATATATATATATATATATATATATATATATATATATATATATATATATATATATATATATATATATATATATATATAGTATTCAAGAAAAAGTACCAGCGCTCAGTTGTTCTACAGACAAATAGGTCAACGTATTTATAAAGGTGGCAAGAGAATATTGTTAAATTACCACACTAGTTGAAGAAATATATATAGGTCTGGGATGTGTGTGTTCCCTGTAAGATCTTAATGTGCTCTTATTGAACTTATATGATTGAAGTATTAAGCTGCATGAATGTATACGATTCAGTGTACCCCTAACACTGTTGAAAAGTTGTGTACAAGAGAAATATCGAAAAAATATTCAGCGCTACAAATACTCAGACTGTATAAAAGTATGAACGGTTTTACCAGAAAGAAATGGTATGCAATGAAATGAAATAAAATAAAATGTCTCTTGTTTGAAGTAGACAAATTTCCTTAGTCTTATAAAAAAAGGGTTTTCAGATGATGATTATGAACAAGTACGATGAATATTTATACGTTCAAGATGTATATTTGTCAATACAACCAAATGGTAACAGTAATGCTGGTACTAGAAGACCAGTGGTGTGCCCTTACCAGAGGGTACCTCAATCATATGAGGTAATGTCTGAGTGTCTGGTCGGTGTCTCTCCGGTATATCTTGGCAGTCTTCCCTGTGTTGGAGGATTTTCTTATCCTTTGTTTCTTTTATTTCATGCCAGGCTTGTGTATGGTACTTTCAACCTTAGAGTCTCCTGGTCCCTGATATTGCTGACTTGGTATCTCTCCGCAGTATGGTAATGCGATATGGGTCTTGGCTATTTATTACCCTCAATCCGTATGAGGTAAGCAATGGCGTGTAAGTATATATTTATACACCTTAGGCAGGTGTTGCTGAGGTAAGTGTCTGTTGATAAATTAATTTGGTATGTCCTGGTAATAAAGTCACTTCACGTAGTGTCCTCTGTGTCCCAAAACAGAAAGCTGTTAGGCTTCCCTGTTAGCAAAGGCTATGTTCGTGCAGGTGAAGGTTGGAATGCTGATATGTTAAAGCAGCCTAGGATGAGCTGCTGGTGTAGTGTAAAGTTCGATAGGCCTATAGTCTTACTGACTGTATTGTGAGGCTGCTATCAGACTACTGTGTTTATGCAAATGCGGATATGTCAGGGCAGCGTAGAAAATGCTGCCAAAAGTAATGATAAAGTACTTAGAAGTGCCGCGGTTGGCGGTCAAAAAGGTATTTCTGCACAAGTATGCAAAGTATCTTATTAACCGCAGTTAAAAGGCTGATGCTAGTTGCAGTCGCTAAGGTAAAAAAGAGCTAAGCCACACTCTGTAAAGGTAAATCCTTACGCGTTTCGAAGCGTGGGGTTGCTTCTTCGTCAGAGGAGTTTGTGGCTTGCTAATCAAAGGTGCTGGCTTTTAAAGGTCCAAGAGTGGGCGTCTCTTTTACCTTTTGCGTAACGCATGTTTACGTTATGGCGGGTGCGGCTGCAATTTGTGTATGTTGCCTAGGTTACAGTGGTTTACGAGTAAGTACTAGTAACCTGGGAGCTAAGGTATGTCCGTTCTAGGCTGAATCGATATTTTTGTGCCATAGAAAAGGGATTAAGAATAGAGGGGGGAGAGAAAAACACTAAATGCCCTTTTTAGTTACGTATGGCATTTGCTTATTATTTTCTAATGAGTTTTGGTAGTGATTAGAATTTGTTTAGAAAAAATGCTAATTAGTTTCCACAAAAAATAGCTAAGTGGGATTATCAAGCTGGTTTCCCTGAATGCTATTTAGGAATAAACGATAACTTTGTTGACGTGTCTATTGGAAAGTTTTCCAAATTTTTTTGGTTTTTACTTGTTAATTTTTAAAATTTTGTTTGTTTTTCAGTATATAGTGGAACCTGCTATGGGATATATAATGGACTTATTCAGGGATTTATTTGAAAGTCGCTTAAAAAGCCCCTCTGGAAGTGTGTGTTGTGTTTAAAAAGGATCCGCTATATCAAATCTAGTGCTGGACAATGTCGGAAATTTTACTGTCAAGAGGAATCTGGAATGCAGTTACGAGGAGTGCTCCATCATATCTATATGACCAGATGAATACTTCTGAAAAAACTTTGTTGTGTTTAATTTAGAGAAAGGACTCTGAGTGAACTATACTATGTTTGTTGATGAGTTTACGTACTATCTAAATACTAATGTAGAATAATGGAGATTTAACTATATAGTTTATCAAAGAAATGCTGCTAAGTCTATTTCCTCGTTTAGACCTCTGGGGGTCATGGTACCCATGTAGTGTATCCAATAAGATTCTCTTTGTCTCAGTTTTTGGAATCTATCCCCTCCTCTCACTGGGGCTAGAACATGTTCAAGAATTGTACCCTTTAGGAGAGCGGGATTTTTTTGGTGAAAATGTTTGAAATGTCTCGATAGGCTATGATCTTTATAGCCTTCTTCTATGTTTTTTAGGTGCTCCAGCAGACGTGTTTTGTACGTCCTCTTGGTGCGTCCGATGTATTGAAGTTTACACGGGCATTCTAGTAGATATACCACGAAATTGGTTTTGCAGTTGGTTAGTCTATTGATGTTACATTTTTTATGTGGGAAAGTGAGGGACTGTACCAGTTTTGTCGTTTTTTTTTGGGTCATAGGCATGTTAACATCCCTTGCAGTTCAACCGATTGCATTTGAAGAACCCTTTACTTTTTTCTGTTAGCCAATTTTCTCCAGACTTCTTCTTGATTTGACTGGGTGCCAGCATTTGTTTAAAGTTTAGATTTTTTCTAAAAATTATTTTAGGTGCTGGGCCTATTGCGTTCTTTAATAGTTTGTCCTGCTGTAGTATTGGCCAGAATTTCCTAAGAATCTTTTTGATTTCTGGAGCGGCCTCGTTGTAAGTGGTGATCAAAGAGATCTTTTGTATTTCGTTGGTACCATTTTTTGTTTTACCTTGTAATAAATTTTTGCTTTCTAACTGTCTCACTTTCTTCTGGGAATTTTCAATGAGTTTTTTTGGGTATTTCTTTTCAATGAATTTAGTTTTTAGGATATCTGATTCTGTATTATAATCTTGTATTTTGGAACAGTTTCTTCGCACTCTCTGAAACTGTCCATACGGAATGTTGTTGATCCATGGTCGATGGTGACCACTGTCCGCCCTCAGATAGCCATTGCAGTCGGTTTCTTTGGTATATAATTTGGTTAGGATCTCTTCTTTTTCATTAAATAACACTAGATCTAGGTATTCAATGTTTGTATCCGAGATTTTTGATGTAAATTTTAAATTGAAGGTGTTTGTGTTTAGGTACTCGATAAATTCGTTGCTGGTTTTGTCATCTCCTTCCCATATCACCACGATGTCGTCGATATACCTCCCCCACCAAATTATATTTTGCTGAAATTGGTTGTTGGTGTAAATGTAAGCCTTTTCCCATTCCCCCATATAGAGGTTCGCGTAGCTGGGGGCCATAGTGGTCCCCATGGCTGTTCCACTAGTTTGTAAAAAGAATTTGCCATCGAACAAGAAATAATTTTTCTCCAGGACAAATCTTATGCTGTCCAGAATGAAATGTTGGTGATTCTCTGTCAGTGATGTTTCTTTTAACACCTGAGACATGGTTTGTATTCCCAAATTGTGTGGGATGCAAGTGTATAAAGAAGACACGTCTAGTGTCATCCATTTGAACGTTTTTTTCCATTTCTTTTGGGTTAGTTTTGTAATTAGATCAGTAGAATCTCTTATGTATGAGGTTAGTTTTGGCACCAAGGGCTTCAAAAAATAGTCCACATATTGTGATAATTTAGCAGTTAATGAGTCAATCCCTGACACAATTGGACGTCCTGGAGGATTTTTTGGGTCCTTATGTATTTTCGGCAGGTGGTAAAAGATTGCCTTCCTAGGATATGGGTGTTTTAGAAATTTTAATTCGTTGGTGTTTAAGAGTTTGTTGAACTGAGCTGTGTCTATGAGGGAATCATATTCTTTTTGAAAAGATTCAGTAGGGTCTCCTCTTAGTTGGACATATGTATGGCTATCATTCAGAAGCCTGTATGCTTCTTTGATGTAATCCGTCTTATTTTGGATGACTAGACCCCCTCCTTTGTCAGCTTCCCTTAGAATGATGTCATCCATGTCCATTAAGTTTTTTAGAGCCTCTTTCTCCTTTTTACACAGGTTATCATGTCTTATTTTGAAGCCAGTGCAGAGAATGTCTAGTTCTTTCATTACTAGATCATAAAATGTGGGAATAAAATTTCCCTTTGATTGTGTCGGATAAAAGATGGATGAGGGTTTTAAATTTGAATTGTTGTTCGCCATGAGGATATTATCCTCTATATGGTTATCAGTATTTGAATATAGTTCTTCTAGAATGTTTAGTGTTTCATAGTCAGTATCTTCTAATTGTTCTTTCGCATTTGTTTTGTCTTTCATTTTGATTTTTTCAAAATGTCTGCAGAGAGTTAATTTGCGAATGAATTTATTAAAGTCGATGAACTTTAATAATATTTAACCTCTCCAACAGCATCTTCTCAAATACACAACTAGAAATTCTATCCAAAGGTCTTAGCTTTGCACCCACAAGAGGCCCAAATTCTTTTAACCTGTTCATTGACTTTAATAAATTCATTTGCAAATTAACTCTCTGCAGACATTTTGAAAAAATCAAAATGAAAGACAAAACAAATGCGAAAGAACAATTAGAAGATACTGACTATGAAACACTAAACATTCTAGAAGAACTATATTCAAATACTGATAACCATATAGAGGATAATATCCTCATGGCGAACAACAATTCAAATTTAAAACCCTCATCCATCTTTTATCCGACACAATCAAAGGGAAATTTTATTCCCACATTTTATGATCTAGTAATGAAAGAACTAGACATTCTCTGCACTGGCTTCAAAATAAGACATGATAACCTGTGTAAAAAGGAGAAAGAGGCTCTAAAAAACTTAATGGACATGGATGACATCATTCTAAGGGAAGCTGACAAAGGAGGGGGTCTAGTCATCCAAAATAAGACGGATTACATCAAAGAAGCATACAGGCTTCTGAATGATAGCCATACATATGTCCAACTAAGAGGAGACCCTACTGAATCTTTTCAAAAAGAATACGATTCCCTCATAGACACAGCTCAGTTCAACAAACTCTTAAACACCAACGAATTAAAATTTCTAAAACACCCATATCCTAGGAAGGCAATCTTTTACCACCTGCCGAAAATACATAAGGACCCAAAAAATCCTCCAGGACGTCCAATTGTGTCAGGGATTGACTCATTAACTGCTAAATTATCACAATATGTGGACTATTTTTTGAAGCCCTTTGTGCCAAAACTAACCTCATACATAAGAGATTCTTCTGATCTAATTACAAAACTAACCCAAAAGAAATGGAAAAAAACGTTCAAATGGATGACACTAGACGTGTCTTCTTTATACACTTGCATCCCACATAATTTGGGAATACAAACCATGTCTCAGGTGTTAAAAGAAACATCACTGACAGAGAATCACCAACATTTCATTCTGGACAGCATAAGATTTGTCCTGGAGAAAAATTATTTCTTGTTCGATGGCAAATTCTTTTTACAAACTAGTGGAACAGCCATGGGGACCACTATGGCCCCCAGCTACGCGAACCTCTATATGGGGGAATGGGAAAAGGCTTACATTTACACCAACAACCAATTTCAGCAAAATATAATTTGGTGGGGGAGGTATATCGACGACATCGTGGTGATATGGGAAGGAGATGACAAAACCAGCAACAAATTTATCGAGTACCTAAACACAAACACCTTCAATTTAAAATTTACATCAAAAATCTCGGATACAAACATTGAATACCTAGATCTAGTGTTATTTAATGAAAAAGAAGAGATCCTAACCAAATTATATACCAAAGAAACCGACTGCAATGGCTATCTGAGGGCGGACAGTGGTCACCATCGACCATGGATCAACAACATTCCGTATGGACAGTTTCAGAGAGTGCGAAGAAACTGTTCCAAAATACAAGATTATAATACAGAATCAGATATCCTAAAAACTAAATTCATTGAAAAGAAATACCCAAAAAAACTCATTGAAAATTCCCAGAAGAAAGTGAGACAGTTAGAAAGGAAAAATTTATTACAAGGTAAAACAAAAAATGGTACCAACGAAATACAAAAGATCTCTTTGATCACCACTTACAACGAGGCCGCTCCAGAAATCAAAAAGATTCTTAGGAAATTCTGGCCAATACTACAGCAGGACAAACTATTAAAGAACGCAATAGGCCCAGCACCTAAAATAATTTTTAGAAAAAATCTAAACTTTAAACAAATGCTGGCACCCAGTCAAATCAAGAAGAAGTCTGGAGAAAATTGGCTAACAGAAAAAAGTAAAGGGTTCTTCAAATGCAATCGGTTGAACTGCAAGGGATGCGAACATGCCTATGACCCAAAAAAAACGACAAAACTGGTACAGTCCCTCACTTTCCCACATAAAAAATGTAACATCAATAGACTAACCAACTGCAAAACCAATTTCGTGGTATATCTACTAGAATGCCCGTGTAAACTTCAATACATCGGACGCACCAAGAGGACGTACAAAACACGTCTGCTGGAGCACCTAAAAAACATAGAAGAAGGCTATAAAGATCATAGCCTATCGAGACATTTCAAACATTTTCACCAAAAAAATCCCGCTCTCCTAAAGGGTACAATTCTTGAACATGTTCTAGCCCCAGTGAGAGGAGGGGATAGATTCCAAAAACTGAGACAAAGAGAATCTTATTGGATACACTACATGGGTACCATGACCCCCAGAGGTCTAAACGAGGAAATAGACTTAGCAGCATTTCTTTGATAAACTATATAGTTAAATCTCCATTATTCTACATTAGTATTTAGATAGTACGTAAACTCATCAACAAACATAGTATAGTTCACTCAGAGTCCTTTCTCTAAATTAAACACAACAAAGTTTTTTCAGAAGTATTCATCTGGTCATATAGATATGATGGAGCACTCCTCGTAACTGCATTCCAGATTCCTCTTGACAGTAAAATTTCCGACATTGTCCAGCACTAGATTTGATATAGCGGATCCTTTTTAAACACAACACACACTTCCAGAGGGGCTTTTTAAGCGACTTTCAAATAAATCCCTGAATAAGTCCATTATATATCCCATAGCAGGTTCCACTATATACTGAAAAACAAACAAAATTTTAAAAATTAACAAGTAAAAACCAAAAAAATTTGGAAAACTTTCCAATAGACACGTCAACAAAGTTATCGTTTATTCCTAAATAGCATTCAGGGAAACCAGCTTGATAATCCCACTTAGCTATTTTTTGTGGAAACTAATTAGCATTTTTTCTAAACAAATTCTAATCACTACCAAAACTCATTAGAAAATAATAAGCAAATGCCATACGTAACTAAAAAGGGCATTTAGTGTTTTTCTCTCCCCCCTCTATTCTTAATCCCTTTTCTATGGCACAAAAATATCGATTCAGCCTAGAACGGACATACCTTAGCTCCCAGGTTACTAGTACTTACTCGTAAACCACTGTAACCTAGGCAACATACACAAATTGCAGCCGCACCCGCCATAACGTAAACATGCGTTACGCAAAAGGTAAAAGAGACGCCCACTCTTGGACCTTTAAAAGCCAGCACCTTTGATTAGCAAGCCACAAACTCCTCTGACGAAGAAGCAACCCCACGCTTCGAAACGCGTAAGGATTTACCTTTACAGAGTGTGGCTTAGCTCTTTTTTACCTTAGCGACTGCAACTAGCATCAGCCTTTTAACTGCGGTTAATAAGATACTTTGCATACTTGTGCATAAATACCTTTTTGACCGCCAACCGCAGCACTTCTAAGTACTTTATCATTACTTTTGGCAGCATTTTCTACGCTGCCCTGACATATCCGCATTTGCATAAACACAGTAGTCTGATAGCAGCCTCACAATACAGTCAGTAAGACTATAGGCCTATCGAACTTTACACTACACCAGCAGCTCATCCTAGGCTGCTTTAACATATCAGCATTCCAACCTTCACCTGCACAAACATAGCCTTTGCTAACAGGGAAGCCTAACAGCTTTCTGTTTTGGGACACAGAGGACACTACGTGAAGTGACTTTATTACCAGGACATACCAAATTAATTTATCAACAGACACTTACCTCAGCAACACCTGCCTAAGGTGTATAAATATATACTTACACGCCATTGCTTACCTCATACGGATTGAGGGTAATAAATAGCCAAGACCCATATCGCATTACCATACTGCGGAGAGATACCAAGTCAGCAATATCAGGGACCAGGAGACTCTAAGGTTGAAAGTACCATACACAAGCCTGGCATGAAATAAAAGAAACAAAGGATAAGAAAATCCTCCAACACAGGGAAGACTGCCAAGATATACCGGAGAGACACCGACCAGACACTCAGACATTACCTCATATGATTGAGGTACCCTCTGGTAAGGGCACACCACTGGTCTTCTAGTACCAGCATTACTGTTACCATTTGGTTGTATTGACAAATATACATCTTGAACGTATAAATATTCATCGTACTTGTTCATAATCATCATCTGAAAACCCTTTTTTTATAAGACTAAGGAAATTTGTCTACTTCAAACAAGAGACATTTTATTTTATTTCATTTCATTGCATACCATTTCTTTCTGGTAAAACCGTTCATACTTTTATACAGTCTGAGTATTTGTAGCGCTGAATATTTTTTCGATATTTCTCTTGTACACAATTTTTCAACAGTGTTAGGGGTACACTGAATCGTATACATTCATGCAGCTTAATACTTCAATCATATAAGTTCAATAAGAGCACATTAAGATCTTACAGGGAACACACACATCCCAGACCTATATATATTTCTTCAACTAGTGTGGTAATTTTAACAATATTCTCTTGCCACCTTTATAAATACGTTGACCTATTTGTCTGTAGAACAACTGAGCGCTGGTACTTTTTCTTGAATACTATATATATATATATAATGTCTTAATCTGGGACATACTATATTAAATAAATATTTGCTTTATTGAATAATAACTACATTGGTATATACAAATACTGACCCATTTATTTCAAGATAAACATATTTTTCTTTGTTTTCCAGAAATCTAGTGAAAATTACAAGAAGAACTGATGTGGAGATGAGATCTCTAAATAAGTATCAATATAATAAATGTGTATTAAGTGTTAGACTAATTTCAAAATAACATCTGTTTCTTATTTTTCAGACAAGATGCCCTATGAATGTTAGTCATAAACACAGATATATGTGGATATTTTCTATTTTAACATAGAAATAGATAAAATACTGGTGTTTGGTGTCATTTTCTGTTATGCTAATTGAAAGATAGATGCTGAAAAGAGTTTTATTATTGCAAAAAGTTATAGTATGATAAATAATCACTATATAGGGAGATATTTGGATTGTAGCAGTAATTGATGGTGAGGCTGTATTTGCTTTTTTCACACACAAAGAACAGTAAGGGCCCTATAGAGGCAAGCTCCTCGATAATATTAGTTACTTAAAGATACTTTTTATCTTAGTATCAATACATTATTTCCTTATGATGAGTGGTGCTAGCATTTAATGCAAGACTTTTGTGGACAATTGGGATTAGACTCCCTAGAGAGAAATGCTTATATAGCACTCTTTGCCCAGACTGATGGTAGAGGCAAATGAAATTGATGTTAAAATGTAACTTTTATTGATTTCCTTAAAAGATGGGTGAAAACAAACATTTAAAATCACTCTATCACTCGTTGCTATTGGTGAACTGAGAGACCTATTAATTTTATATCTGGCCTTCGTAATGTAAATAAAATCAAAAGATGTATCTTTAATTAATCTCAAATGTACTTATAATTTACTCTGCACAAAGAAGTAATAAGAATATATACAGTTGATGAAGCATTAAGAATAATATAAAAATCATTTAACTCCCAATAGAAGATAATTTAATATGGAGCAATATCTATGAATAACGCTGCTTTAACAAAAACTCAAACTAACAATCAAATAATGGGAAACATTAAAAATTCATATGTAGAAAAAAAATACAAAAATATCGTCTGTGAATTATAATTGCGAGAGAAAAGTTTTATTTCAAGATAGAAGTTATTCACATTATAATACCAGATGGTACGACATAAAGAATTCATATAGACTATGAACCCGTAAATCATCCATGAAGACATAAGTCCACCTTTTAGAAGAGAAAAGTAAGCTCATGAATCCAATGTAACAGTCCACCTTATCAGATAGTACTACACCCAAAACTTGATTCCAACGGGCTGTCTAAACATGATAGACAGCCACGATAAACCAATGATGTCACGGTAGAGGCAGAACTTCCAGGATCAGAAGTAAATAAATACCTTGAACCACGGCGGCCCTCCACCTTTGATAAAGCCTTAGCAGGCAAAACATGTCAGGAGGTTGTGTGGGACGATGGGGTCCCACTAGTTGTTAAATATTTTTTAAGCAACTAATGATAGAATTTTAAAATACATATAATTTATTACGGACCAAACGAGTCAAAGGCATTAGAGGTGGTGCCTTTAAATTGAGCTATAACAGTGCTTTACTGATTATATACTTTCATGAGTGAGATCAACTTTTATACGGATATCTAACCTGATGATATAAGGAAAATTTACTATAGCAAGTGTGATTAGTGGCAACCCACAGCGTATTTGGGTACAATTGAGTAATGTATGAACGTTAGCAGTGTGAATTTACCAGTGTGAACGGAGTGGTGTATTTCTCCAACATTGGTGTGTCCGGTCCACGGCGTCATCCTTACTTGTGGGATATTCTCCTCCCCAACAGGAAATGGCAGAGAGTCCCAGCAAAGCTGGCCATATAGTCCCTCCTAGGCTCCGCCCACCCCAGTCATTCTCTTTGCCGTTGCACAGGCAACATCTCCACGGAGATGGTTAAGAGTATGTGGTGTTTAAATGTAGTTTTTTATTCTACTATCAAGATTTTGTTATTTTAAAATAGTGCTGGTATGTACTATTTACTCTGAAACAGAAAAGGATGAAGATTTCTGTTTGTGAGAGGAAGATGATGATTTTAGCAGACAGTAACTAAAATCGATTGCTGTTTCCACATAGGACTGTTGAGATGAAGTAACTTCAGTTGGGGGAAACAGTTAGCAGACTTTTCTGCTTAAGGTATGATTAGCCATATTTCTAACAAGACCATGTAATGCTGGAAGGCTGTCATTCCCCCTCATGGGGACCGGTAAGCCATTTTCTTAGTCAAACAAACAGAATAAAGGGCTTATTATGGGCTAAAAAAAACTGGTAGACATTTTTATGGGCTAAATCGATTGCTTTATTTGGGCATATTATTCAGATTTAGGCTGACAATTTGCATTTATAATCTTGGGGAACGTTTATATAACGGCAGGCACTGTGTTAGACACCTTTTTTCAGTCAGGGGGCCTTTCTAGTTATAGACTGAGCCTCATTTTCGCGCCATTACTGCACAGTTGTTTTTTGAGAGCAGGGCATGCAGATGCATGTGAGGATCTAAAAATTACTGGAAAAGCTTCTAGAAGGCGTCAATTGGTATCGTATTCCCCTCTGGGCTTGGTTGGGTCTCAGCAAAGACTATAGCTGGGACTGTATAGGGGTTAAATTTAAAAACGGCTCCGGTTCCGTTATTTTAAGGGTTAAAGCTCTGAAATTTGGTGTGCAATACTTTTAATGCTTTAAGACACTGGTGAAACTTTGGTAATTTTTGAACAATTCCTTCATACTTTTTCACATATTCAGTAATAAAGTGTTTTCTGTTTAAAATTTAAAGAGACAGTAACGGTTTTGTTTTAAAACGTTTTTTGTGCTTTGTTGACAAGTTTAAGCCTGTTTAACATGTCTGTGCCTTCGGATAAGCTATGTTCTATATGTATGAAAGCCAATGTGTCTCCCCATTTAAATTTATGTGATAATTGTGCCATAGCGTCCAAACAAAGTAAGGACAGTACTGCCACAGATAATGAAATTGCCCAAGATGATTCCTCAGATGAGGGGAGTAAACATGATACTACATCATCTCCTACTGTGTCTACACCAGTTTTGCCCACGCAGGAGGCCCCTAGTACATCTAGTGCGCCAATGCTTATTACCATGCAACAATTAACGGCTGTAATGGATAGCTCCATAGCAAATATTTTATCCAAAATGCCTACTTATCAGAGAAAGCGCAATTGCTCTGTTTTAAACACTGAAGAGCAAGAGGGCGCTGATGATAATTGTTCTGTCATACCCTCACACCAATCTGAAGGGGCCATGAGGGAGGTTTTGTCAGATGGAGAAATCTCAGATTCAGGAAAAATTTCTCATCAAGCTGAACCTGATGTTGTGACATTTAAATTAGAACATCTCCGTGCACTGCTTAAGGAGGTGTTATCTACTCTGGATGATTGTGACAACTTGGTTATTCCAGAGAAATTATGCAAGATGGACAAGTTCCTAGAGGTTCCGGTGCACCCCGACGCTTTTCCTATACCCAAGCGGGTGGCGGACATAGTAAATAAGGAGTGGGAAAAGCCCGGCATACCTTTTTGTTCCCCCCCCTATATTTAAGAAATTATTTCCTATGGTCGACCCCAGAAAGGACTTATGGCAGACAGTCCCTAAGGTCGAGGGGGCAGTTTCTACTCTAAACAAACACACTACTATTCCTATCGAAGATAGTTGTGCTTTCAAAGATCCTATGGATAAAAATTTGGAAGGTTTGCTTAAAAAGATTTTTGTACAGCAAGGTTATCTTCTACAACCAATTTCGTGCATTGTTCCTGTCACTATAGCAGCGTGGTTCTGGTTCGAGGAACTAGAAAAGTCGCTCAGTAGAGAGACTCCATATGAGGAGGTTATGGACAGAGTTCACGCACTTAAATTGGCTAACTCTTTTATTTTAGATGCCGCTTTGCAATTAGCTAGATTAGCGGCGAAAAATTCAGGGTTTGCTATCGTGGCGCGCAGAGCGCTTTGGCTAAAGTCTTGTGTCATCCAAGACAAAATTGCTTAACATCCCTTTCAAAGGTAAAATTTTATTTGGACCAGAATTGAAAGAGATTATTTCAGACATCACTGGGGGAAAGGGCCACGCCCTTCCACAGGATAGGTCTTTTAAGGCTAAAAATAAGCCTAATTTTCGTCCCTTTCGCAATTTCAGGAACGGACCGGCCTCTAATTCTGCATCCTCTAAGCAAGAGGGTAATGCCTCACAACCCAAACCAGCCTGGAAACCGATGCAAGGCTGGAACAAGGGTAAGCAGGCCAAGAAGCCCGCCACTGCTAACAAAACAGCATGAAGGAGTAGCCCCCGATCCGGGACCGGATCTAGTGGGGGGCAGACTCTCTCTCTTTGCTCAGGCTTGGGCAAGAGATGTTCAGGATCCTTGGGCGCTAGAAATAGTTTCTCAAGGTTATCTCCTGGAATTCAAGGAACTACCCCCAAGGGGAAGGTTCCACATGTCTCACTTATCCTCAAACCAAATAAAGAGACAGGCATTCTTACATTGTGTAGAAGACCTGTTAAAGATGGGAGTGATACACCCAGTTCCGATAAAGGAACAAGGAATGGGATTTTATTCCAATCTGTTCGTAGTTCCCAAAAAAGAGGGAACTTTCAGACCAATTTTGGATTTGAAGATCCTAAACAAATTTCTCAGGGTACCATCGTTCAAGATGGAAACCATTCGAACGATTCTACCCACTATCCAGGAAAGTCAATTTATGACTACCGTGGATCTAAAGGATGCGTACCTACATATTCCTATCCACAAAGAACATCATCAGTTCCTAAGGTTCGCTTTTCTGGACAAGCATTACCAGTTTGTGGCCCTCCCATTCGGGTTAGCCACTGCTCCAAGGATTTTCACAAAGGAGCTAGGGTCCCTTCTAGCGGTTCTAAGACCGAGGGGCATTGCAGTAGTACCTTACTTGGACGACATTCTAATACAAGCGTCGTCCCTGTCAAAAGCAAAGGCTCATACGGACATCGTTCTAGCCTTTCTCAGATCTCACGGATGGAAGGTGAACATAGAAAAAAGTTCTCTGTGTCCGTCGACAAGAGTTCCCTTCTTGGGAACAATAATAGATTCCTTAGAAATGAGGATTTTTCTGACAGAGGTCAGAAAATCAAAACTTCTAAGCTCTTGTCAAGTGCTTCATTCTGTCCCTCGTCCTTCCATAGCGCAGTGCATGGAAGTAGTAGGATTGATGGTTGCAACAATGGACATAGTTCTTTTTGCACGAATTCATCTAAGACCATTACAACTGTGCATGCTCAAACGGTGGAATGGGGATTATACAGACTTGTCTCCAATGATTCAAGTAGATCAAAAGACCAGAGATTCACTCCGTTGGTGGCTGACCCTGGACCATCTGTCCCAGGGAATGAGCTTCCGCAGACCAGAGTGGGTCATTGTCACGACCGACGCCAGTCTAGTGGGCTGGGGCGCGGTCTGGGAATCCCTGAAAGCTCAGGGTCTATGGTCTCGGGAAGAGTCTCTTCTCCCGATAAACATTCTGGAACTGAGAGCGATATTCAATGCTCTCAGAGCTTGGCCTCAACTAGCAAAGGCCAAATTCATAAGGTTCCAATCAGACAACATGACGACCGTTGCATATATCAATCATCAGGGGGGAACGAGGAGTTCCCTGGCGATGAAAGAAGTGACCAAAATAATTCAATGGGCGGAGGTTCACTCCTGCCACTTGTCTGCGATCCACATCCCAGGAGTGGAGATCTTTGCCCAAATAACTCAATTATGGGGCATTCCAGACATGGATCTGATGGCGTCTCGTCAGAACTTCAAGGTTCCTTGCTACGGGTCCAGATCCAGGGATCCCAAGGCGACTCTAGTAGATGCACTAGTAGCACCTTGGACCTTCAACCTAGCTTATGTATTTCCACCATTTCCTCTCATTCCCAGGCTGGTAGCCAGGATCAATCAGGAGAGGGACTCGGTGATCTTGATAGCTCCTGCGTGGCCACGCAGGACTTGGTATGCAGACCTGGTGAATATGTCATCGGCTCCACCATGGAAGCTACCTTTGAGACAGGACCTTCTTGTTCAGGGTCCATTCGAACATCCAAATCTGGTCTCCCTCCAGCTGACGGCTTGGAGATTGAACGCTTGATTCTATCGAAGCTTGGGTTTTCAGATTCTGTAATAGATACTCTGATTCAGGCCAGAAAACCTGTAACTAGAAAAATTTACCATAAAATATGGAAAAAATATATCTGTTGGTGTGAATCCAAAGGATTCCCATGGAATAAGATAAAAATTCCTAGGATTCTCTCCTTTCTACAAGAAGGTTTGGAGAAAGGATTATCTGCAAGTTCTCTAAAGGGACAGATCTCTGCTTTATCTGTCTTACTACACAAAAGACTGGCAGCTGTGCCAGATGTTCAAGCATTTGTTCAGGCTCTGGTTAGGATCAAGCCTGTTTACAGAACTTTGACTCCTCCCTGGAGTCTAAATCTAGTTCTTTCAGTTCTTCAAGGGGTTCCGTTTGAACCTTTACATTCCATAGATATTAAGTTACTATCTTGGAAAGTTTTGTTTTTGGTTGCAATTTCTTCTGCTAGAAGAGTTTCTGAGTTATCTGCTCTGCAGTGTTCTCCGCCCTATCTGGTGTTCCATGCAGATAAGGTGGTTTTGCGTACTAAGCCTGGTTTTCTTCCTAAAGTTGTTTCTAACAAAAATATTAACCAGGAGATAGTTGTACCTTCTTTGTGTCCGAATCCAGTTTCAAAGAAGGAACGTTTGTTACACAATTTGGACGTAGTCCGTGCTCTAAAATTCTATTTAGAGGCTACTAAAGATTTCAGACAAACATCTTCCTTGTTTGTTGTTTATTCTGGTAAAAGGAGAGGTCAAAAAGCGACTTCTACCTCTCTTTCCTTTTGGCTTAAAAGCATCATCCGATTGGCTTATGAGACTGCCGGACGGCAGCCTCCTGAAAGAATCACAGCTCACTCCACTAGGGCTGTGGCTTCCACATGGGCCTTCAAGAACGAGGCTTCTGTTGACCAGATATGTAAGGCAGCGACTTGGTCTTCACTGCACACTTTTGCCAAATTTTACAAATTTGATACTTTTGCTTCTTTGGAGGCTATTTTTGGGAGAAAGGTTTTGCAAGCTGTGGTGCCTTCCGTTTAGGTTACCTGATTTGCTCCCTCCCTTCATCCGTGTCCTAAAGCTTTGGTATTGGTTTCCACAAGTAAGGATGACGCCGTGGACCGGACACACCGTTGGAGAAAGTAATTTATCAGGTAAGCATAAATTCTGTTATTGCTTACATGGCATTGGCATGTAAACAGCGACTAAATACGATAATTTTACTGCATGCAATGTATGATAAAAATAACTTGATATAGAGGAACACTGTTATTAAAACACTACTTTAACAAGATTACTGTCCATAACCAAATAGTCACTAATTCAGTAACCACAGAGCAGGATGAATACACTGCTCGCAGCATATAACAAGTTAATGGAGTCACTGACTCATCAACAATAGAGCAAGACAAACACACAACCTGTAACAGAGGATAAAAACGCTGCTCGAAGTATAGAATAACATAATTCAATAGAGCCACTAATTTAACGGCAACTAAGCAGGACAATACATGCTGTGGATAATATTATATAGAATAAGCAGTTACTTGAGACAGAAGGACTGCTACAAGACACTACTTAGCTCAAATATTAACTGTAATTTATTAAAGCCATTGCAGATATATCTTTTTTTATTTTAATATTTTTAATGAGGAATTTCAATATGAACATCTCCAAATACAGTACACTATAGACAAGTTACATATAGAATAACTCTTATGAGTCAGTACATAGTATTCTAGGCATATGAGTATATAAAAATACAACTTAAATTTCAGTCTAGCCATATATGAAAAGTGAAACACACTGAATTATATAATGCAAATAAGTATTATATATGGTTAGCACTCAGAGCCTATAACATCCTCATTTTCATTTATAATAGGGAAAGGAATATTAATGATCGCTATATTATAACCGATATAAAATAAGTAATAGAGAAAATTTCGATGGAATCTGCGTTCCTTTGTTTACTCGGTAAACAAAAACTGGGGGGCGGAGACAAAATAATAACTATAATCGCAGGAAGACAGGGGTCTGTAATCTGTTTGTGGTTCTCAGTAATTTATTGCCTTAACTTATTCTATGTCCCAACGCTGTGATTGGGAGGAACATATATGAAACTATAAAACTAACTAAAACTACTGCATCCACCTGCTATAGGGGTATAGAGTAAAAATCTGGACACAGTATAGTTGTATCATGAGAGGTAGAATTTTTAGGGTACATATCAAATGGAATCCAGCCAGTGCATAGTTGCTATCTGTTTCACATTGTCTTATAGGATAGCGGTAGCACATAGTATGAACAGGGTGTTGCTATAAGTGCTCCCCCCAATATATCAGGGTTGTACGCTTAGATGGGCTAACCTGGTGCCTAGGATAGCCCTATAAATAACTTAGTACTTACTCCTGTTAGTTATACAACAGATCAGCTTGGGGAATTGAGTACCCATCTCACACACTGCAGAAGAGATTTCCATTCTGCCAGACATAAAACAAAACTCTATAAAAATCTGTATGTAAAGTCCTCCTACTAGTTATGCTATACACGCCGTTACAAAGGTATCAAATACATACAAAAAAAAAACCTCTAATAAACCATCAACCTGTAGTCTAGAGATAGTTTTCGTCAAAAGGGGTAATGGGAATGAAATAGTTTGCAGTTTGAACATTTCAAACATAATGGGAGTCACATCTATACCTGCAAATAGAATAGCGAAGTTCTTAACATATTTTGTATAATAATATAAACTGTAATAAGTGGGAATAAGCAGATTTTAAAATATTCACACATGAAAAAGCAACTTTTTTCTCTCAAAGTGCATAACAGTCAGACAGTAGTGGAATATACTCCCAAATATAGTATAAAGCTGCTTCATCTATTTCAGATATCTTAAGTGTATGAGGTGACCGTACATAAGAAGCCAACCCCCCATATATAGACATCTGACTAACTTGTAAACCCAGTGTTATGATTACATTTAGCTATATATATGAAGGGTATTGGATTTCGGCTAATGTGTCTAGAAGTGAGCATAGCTCCATATTGAGTTATATATAGTTACATATAAGCCTATTACAGATAACCAAAAATTATATCTCACCAAGTATAACCTTGCAGATTAAAAAATAAAGAATACAGGCATAATACATACCACAGTATATACCAGGTACTGGCTAAAGATGCCTGGGGTATTTCTGAGGGTCCCAAAAATGGTCTAAATCTATACTTATAATATGTGATTATATGTAGCAAATCTGAATTCCCAGGACAATAAGTCTAGAGGAAAATATGAGTAATTACACAGTGACTTTAGCTGCCAGACCACATAAATTTGCAGTGTAGATCGGGCTGTAACTGGACTTTGACTCCCCTCTAGTGGTGGTAAATGGTAATAACAGCTTGTATCAGGACATTTTATATTTAAGATTTACAGTAATCTCGCCGCAACTGAGGGAGAGGCAGGAAAGGCAAGAAAAAAAAAACTAACTGATAGCATAGTAGGAGGGTGAGCTTATACATTGTGTGGATTGATAGTCTACCACCTTGGACTACCAAAAAAGCCTACAGGACGATGACTAGAAAAAAACTAAAATAATAGAAGCGTGAACTAATATAGGAATACAAAAAACTATAAAACAGAACACTTAATACAATCCTTAAACATAACTTTTTGACAAATAGTTATATATCGCCTATAGGAGTTTTTGCATGGTACATTTATATACATATACATTTTTCCATTCAGGCTGGCTAATCTGCATGTAGTACCTAATTGGCAATTTGTTATGTTTCAGTACAAGTATTAGACGGGATTGCACGTATATCTAAATTGAAGCTGTCCTTATGAATTTGTAGAATCCCTATATAGCGGGTTATAATGACTTAACCCACCCCTGCTCTCTAGATCTTCAAACCTAACACAGAGCCAGAACAAATCCCATGCTGCTGTATCTTATCAAGCAAGTGGACTGGGGTTTCTGTGAGCTCGCTCAGTCTCAAGCACAACACACTCCAATCGCAGCACTTATCCCCACGATCACCCAACTTAGCTTCCACTACTGCAGTGCCGGTCTCTGTATGGCTTGCCCTATGGCCACGAGGTGGTAGATTTAATACCCTCTGGTGGGGTTCAGCCACATCTCCCGGAAAACAAGTAAATGCTCTCTCTTTTTCTCTCTCCTCCTCAGACCGGCACACTGCCAGATGTTAGCCAGCTCCTGCAGCAGCGATTCCTCTAAGTCTACAAAGAGGGCAATACGCCTTGTAGAAAGATCTTCCATGATAGAGCTTATCTTAGCTTCTCCCATTAATATGGGTGTGGGGGGGAAACAGCAGCCTAGGCTCCAAAGTTAGCTAGATAGAACTATAAAAGATGCTATGGTGCAGTATGTCAGCCTCCTCAGGGCCACACTGGATAACATAGGTCAGGAACGGAGTCACAACACAAGCTCACAAACAAATTAGATATACTCCTGGGCAGGTTTGTCATAGGTAGTCCCAATATAGAGTAGAATTTTCTCAGAAATATATAATTAAATACTTGTAAACTAGAAATGATGGAAGAGCTCCTGCAATGCACGTCCTGCCGATCCAGCGGTTAGCTCCGCCCACCCAGATATTATAACATTTAATTACTGTTCAGAAGCTCAACGCACCCAATGAACAGTTCTCCATAAGTAGCATGTATATTAACACTGCAAAGGTGTATAAATATATACGGTGGGAAGAAGTTGAAGTTAATACACCAATACTAACAGTTACAGTGGAAATAAACTGTTGTTTCTACACTGACACAAAATAATAAGTTATCAGGAGCCAAAATAAATTGTGTAAAAGCAATGGTGTTAATATAACTGCACCTGGAAAAAACAAAACCAGGGTCCTCTCAGCACAAACCACTGAGAGTCATAATAAGTGGTAATAAAATTTCAAAGTACCCACTCAAGTACACAAACATGAACAAAGACTTAAGAAATACAAAATATTCTCATTAAGGGACAAATGGCAATTATGTCATAATATTGTTACATTTAAAGTAACACAAACCTAATATGTAATGCTTTTGTACTCAGTAGTGACAGAATAACTGGCAAATCGACAAAAGTCATTGCTATATTCAACACTATTTACACTAAGTAGTGGCAAAATAACTGGTATATTAACATTCTATGATGGCAAAAAAATTGCAATATTACTTGAACCATAGTAATGTATGATGTAAAATACATATACATAAATCAACTAAGATTCAAGTAACAGAATCAACACATATGTTATGCAAAAAATCAGAAGTAACACTATAAAATGTATATTATTGCTTAAACCTACATAGTGGTCACAATTCAGTGGAAACTACTACACTAGTACAAGCATACTTATATCATACAGCAACAGCCAAAGATTGCATACTTCTCAAATGAAAAGCAACACATGCGAGATAGGTATGATATTCACATCTAAAAACTAGTGTATACACACTGAATGCAGACATAACAATTTCAGTACTGCTCAAGTGAACACATGCAATATACACAAGGCAATGCTACAGAACACGCGTTGTGAAACCCACAACATATTATACAAAAAAAGCCAATCTCCTTGTAGTCAGAAAACTATCCACATCCAAATTGAGTTCAAGAGAACAAATATTCCCATGATTGCATGATAGACTGGTAGTACTCACACACACAAGCTACCAGGCACCTATTATCCTACTAAAATCCCAACAATTGACATGAACCAGTGAGTAGCGACTATTTATTTACATTACGAAGGCCAGATATAAAATTATTAGGTCTCTCAGTTCACCAATAGCAACGAGTGATAGTGATTTTAATGTTTTTCACCCATCTTTTAAGGAAATCAATAAAAGTTATATTTTAACCTCAATTTCATTTGCCTCTACCATCAGTCTGGGCAAAGAGTGCTATATAAGCATTTCTCTCTAGGGAGTCTAATCCCAATTGTCCACAAATGTATTTGCTGGTTGTCTGCTGCCCCCTACGGGATTGGAACTGGTATGACAGCCAAATAAATTGTCTATTAGAACACATGCAAATTCAAATAGCCAATCAAATGCTTCAACTCGAAGGGCCAATCAATGCTCGGCTCCATTAGGGCCAATCCAAGACAAGCACCGTGGTGCGTAACCAAAAAGGTTCACCAATGATTACAATAAAAGAAGCTGAATGCAGGGGGAGATAGGTCTTTGGTCTTTTGTCTGCTGAAACTTGTGATTGAATAACTGGCTGCCATACTTGGGACACAATCGCTTTAAACAAAAAAGCTGAAACTAACTTCTTGATCTATGCAATAACTTTTCTTCATATGAGGTGATCTGAATATACTTGAAAAAGATTGGAATACTAAATTGGCTCATGTTGGTAAATGTATGAATTCTATAATTTGATATTTTAAAGCAAAAGCATTCATTATTGCTACAATCAAACTGCAGTTAATAGATTTAAGAGAGCACTTTGTATTTTAGCTTGCATTCATACTCCTGTGTAGTCGTAACTAGTCATTATTGCTTAAAGTGAAGGTCAAGTCTGGGGTTGTGCTTAGCAGATTTTAAAATGTTATGTAAAATCAATATGATGTTCATTCATCAAATACTTTAAAAATCAAAGCAAAAGTTTAAAATTTTATGTTTTGAATGCGCTCCGTTTATGCGGTATATTCCGCCCGTCATCGAGCCTCTATTGATTGACATATTTTACCTCCAATCTATTGTTTACCCCCGTGGCGTCCAGCCCCTTTTCAGTTTCATCATTGAGAGCTTCCGCGCATGCGTGTAAAGAAATATCTCGTCATATTCAGCATGCTCGTTCATGTCACGTGCATGCGTTGTCCGGTCTCAAAATTATTGTTACTTTGAATCAACAGCATCGCTCACTTGCATCCTCTGCAATTAGCTGTGATCTATAACAGGTAAGATTCAAGAGGCAAGCGCATCTAACTATCGAATTGGGCAACTTTATAATCTGTCTATACATCTTTATGGAATTATTTTTGTATATTCAATTTGGGCTAACATATTAATTAGTTATTATCTAGCTTCAATGTTATTTTATTTTTCAACAATATTCGCTACATCCAGCTGCATATGTAAATGGCTCCAAAAATCTATATTTCTATAGAAGCGATATGTACATTTCTTTTTTAAACTTTATTAAAGGGCAAACGTTACCAAAGGCATTGCAATAATGAATTGTTCAAATGCATGAAAGCGTTTTCTTATTACATAAATGGCTCCAAAAAGTCTATATTTATTTGTTAATTTATATAGAAGCCATATGTACATTTCTTTTTTAAACGTAGTAAAGGGCAAACATTACAAAAGGCATTGCAATAATGAAATGGTCAAATGCATTACAGCATTTTCTTATTACATTAATGCTACCATAATATGATTAATTTTTTAAGATGCACATTTAAAAAAAAAAAAAAAAAAAAAATATATATATATATATATATATATATATATATATATATATATATATATATATATATATATATATATATATGGCACATCCGACATAAACATAATTTCATTTTTAAAAGTATATATTGATTCTATTAACATAATAACATCTAAACATTATAATTCTTATAATTTGGAATCCATAATTTGATCAGATGTATATTCTATCTACATTATAATAGAAGCTTGTTTTCTAGAGTATATAATAAATCATTCTGTTAGCATACTAAAAGGTAAAGATTATTCAGTTTCTCATTTTTAAAAAAAATACTTTGTTCAAACTTCTATTTAACATCTCACATTATAGGATATAGTAAGTTATTCTTTCATACATAATAACATTCCATCCTTATTACGCTGCAAATGTTGCACAAAAAATCACATATATATATATATATATATATATATATATATATATATATATATATATATATATATATACTAGATCTAGCATATTAGAAGTGTGGTGCAAAAAGAGTATATTTATTGATTATGCCATCCATAATAACATGTCACCATTATTATGCTGCACTTCCAAATTTTCTCATACATATATTTTACAAATAGCATAATATAGTTATTGTTCAAAAAATATATATTCATTTATTATGGTACCATACTAACAGGTAACCATTATTACGCTTATCATTTGTCAAACATACTTTTATCATATATAGCTTCTCCATCTATCATTATCGGATCAAGGGTTACTAAGTATATAATAATTTATTATGCAATCAATACTAAATGTCACCATTATTATGCAGCATATTTATATATATATATATATATATATATATATATATATATATATATATATATATATACACACATATATATATATATACATATACATACAGGAAGTGCAGAATTATTAGGCAAATTAGTATTTTGACCACATCATCCTCTTTATGCATGTTGTCTTACTCCAAGCTGTATAGGCTCGAAAGCCTACTACCAATTAAGCATATTAGGTGATGTGCATCTCTGTAATGAGAAGGGGTGTGGTCTAATGACATCAACACCCTATATCAGGTGTGCATAATTATTAGGCAACTTCCTTTCCTTTGGCAAAATGGGTCAAAAGAAGGACTTGACAGGCTCAGAAAAGTCAAAATAGTGAGATATCTTGCAGAAGGATGCAGCACTCTTAAAATTGCAAAGCTTCTGAAGCGTGATCATCGAACAATCAAGCGTTCCATTCAAAATAGTCAACAGGGTCGCAAGAAGCGTGTGGAAAAACCGAGGCACAAAATAACTGCCCATGAACTGAGAAAAGTCAAGCGTGCAGCTGCCAAGATGCCACTTGCCACCAGTTTGGCCATATTTCAGAGCTGCAACATCACTGGAGTGCCCAAAAGCACAAGGTGTGCAATACTCAGAGACATGGCCAAGGTAAGAAAGGCTGAAAGACGACCACCACTGAACAAGACGCACAAGCTGAAACGTCAAGACTGGGCCAAGAAATATCTCAAGACTGAATTTTCTAAGGTTTTATGGACTGATGAAATGAGAGTGAGTCTTGATGGGCCAGATGGATGGGCCCGTGGCTGGATTGGTAAAGGGCAGAGAGCTCCAGTCCGACTCAGACGCCAGCAAGGTGGAGGTGGAGTACTGGTTTGGGCTGGTATCATCAAAGATGAGCTTGTGGGGCCTTTTCGGGTTGAGGATGGAGTCAAGCTCAACTCCCAGTCCTACTGCCAGTTTCTGGAAGACACCTTCTTCAAGCAGTGGTACAGGAAGAAGTCTGCTTCCTTCAAGAAAAACATGATTTTCATGCAGGACAATGCTCCATCACACGCGTCCAAGTACTCCACAGCGTGGCTGGCAAGAAAGGGTATAAAAGAAGAAAATCTAATGACATGGCCTCCTTGTTCACCTGATCTGAACCCCATTGAGAACCTGTAGTCCATCAAATGTGAGATTTACAAGGAGGGAAAACAGTACACCTCTCTGAACAGTGTCTGGGAGGCTGTGGTTGCTGCTGCACGCAATGTTGATGGTGAACAGATCAAAACACTGACAGAATCCATGGATGGCAGGCTTTTGAGTGTCCTTGCAAATAAAGGTGGCTATATTGGTCACTGATTTGTTTTTGTTTTGTTTTTGAATGTCAGAAATGTATATTTGTGAATGTTGAGATGTTATATTGGTTTCACTGGTAAAAATAAATAATTGAAATGGGTATATATTTGTTTTTGTTAAGTTGCCTAATAATTATGCACAGTAATAGTCACCTGCACACACAGATATCCCCCTAAAATAGCTATAACTAAAAACAAACTAAAAACTACTTCCAAAACTATTCAGCTTTGATATTAATGAGTTTTTTGGGCTCATTGAGAACATGGTTGTTGTTCAATAATACAATTAATCCTCAAAAATACAACTTGCCTAATAATTCTGCATATATATATATATATATATATATATATATATGTATATATATGTATATATGTATGTGTGTATATATATATATATATATATATATGCAACATCTAGCCTAATATAAGTGTGGTTGACTTTAAAAAAAAATAACTAAAAATGTAATACATATATTTTACACCTATCCAAACAAAATTAATTATCCAAAAATATATAATAATTTATTATGCTTACATAATAACATCTAACCATTATTAGGATGATAATTTTTAATTAAAAATATTTTTCATATGTATAGGCTACATCTAGCATTTTAGTAGAGTAGTACACAAAGTATATATTAATTTTTTCCTATTCTATATTAGTAGGTAAACATTTAGACGCTGCCCATTTGCAAAACCAATTTTGCTCAAAAATATATGCTAAATCAATCGTAATAGAATCCTTATTCCAAAAGTATATAGTAATTTTTACTTCTACCATAGCTAACCATTATTACGCTGCACATTTTAGCAAACTCTTTTGCTATTACATAAATGATTCACATAGCATAATAGAAGCGTTCTTAA